>NW_027590496.1:0-170000 GCF_964213995.1 Mustelus asterias
TTTCACCACTCTCTCTGGTTCCATTACCGACATTTCCGCCACTTTTGGGAATTCCTGGCGTGTTTCTGAGCCGGAACCACAGGTAGATTTGGGGCGATGAAGGGGTCAGATTTTGGGGTCAGAAGCGTTGAGTGTTTGGAGAGGGGTCACCGATCCAGCTGTTAGCAACTGCAGCCATTGAGGCTCTGGGTTTTGTGGGGGGTGAGGGATCGGGGGTTTTGGGGTGTTGGGACAGGTGCAGAGGTTGGGGGCTGGGTGGTTTGGGTTTTTTGATTTGATTTATTATTGTCACATGTATTAACATACAGTGAAAAGTATTGTTCTTGCGCTCTATACAGACAAAGCATACCGTTCATAGAGAAGGAAAGGAGAGAGTGCAGAATGTAGTGTTACAGTCCTAGCTAGGGTGTAGAGAAAGATCAACTTAATGCAAGGTAGGTCCATTCAAAAGTCTGACAGCTGCAGGGAAGAAGCTGTTCTTGAGTCGGTTGGTACGTGACCTCAGACTTTTGTATCTTTTTCCCGATGGAAGAAGGTGGAAGAGAGAATGTCCGGGGTCTGTGGGGCTCCTTAATTATGCTGACTGCTTTGCCGAGGCAGCGGGAAGTGTAGACAGAGTCAATGGATGGGAGGCTGGTTTGCGTGATGGATTGGGCTACATTCATGACCTTTTGCAGTTCCTTGCGGTCTTGGGCAGAGCAGGAGCCATACCAAGCTGTGATACAACCAGAAAGAATGCTTTCTATGGTGCATCTGTAAAAGTTGGTGAGAGTCGTAGCTGACATTCCAAATTTCCTTAGTCTTCTGAGAAAGTAGAGGTTAGGCTTAGGGTTAGGGTTATGTGGCACATGGTTAGCACTGCTGCCTCACAGCGCCAGGGACCCGGTTCAATTCCGGCCTTGGGTCACTGTCTATGTGGAGTTTGCACGTTCTCCCCGTGTCTGCATGGGTTTCCTCCGGGTGCTCCGGTTTCCACACTTCGAAGATGTGCGGGTTAGGTTGATTGGCCATTCTAAATTGACCCTAGTGTCAGGAGGGTTAGCAGGGTAAATATGTGGGGTCATGGGAATAGGGTCTGGGTGGGATTGTGGTTGGTGCCGACTTGATGGGCTGAATGGCCTCCTTCTGCACTGTAGGATTCTATGATTCGATGTGTTGCTGCTCTTTCTAAACTATAGTGTTGGCATGGGGGGGACCAGGACAGGTTGTTGGTGATCTGGACACCTAAAAACATGAAGCTCTCGACCATTTCTACTTCGTCCCTGTTGATGTAGACAGGGGCATGTTCTCCTTTACGCTTCCTGAAGTCGATGACAATATCCTTCATTTTGTTGACATTGAGGGAGAGATTATTGTTGCCGCACCAGTTCACCAGATTCTCGATCTCATTCCTGTTCTCTGTCTCGTCATTGTTTGAGATCCGATCCACTACGGTGGTGTCGTCAGCAAACTTGAAACTCGAATTGGAGGGGAATTTGGCCACACAGTCGCAGGTGTATAAGGAGTATAGTAGGGGGCTGAGGACACAGCCTTGTGGGGCACCGGTGTTGAGGATGATTGCTGGGTAAAGTCTGTTTGAATTTGGTGCTTGTGTTGTTTTTTCAGGGCTGTGAAGAAGCTTTGCAGCTGAGTACTGGGTGCGATACTCAGGATGCCCAGTTACGTCGGGCAGCTGAATCGCTGTGCAGTCGCCTCCTTACTTCACCCTTCAGCCAGTGTCACAGACAGGTACAAAGCATCCGGACTAAATGTCTGTATCAACCAATCACAGAAACTCTGCTTTATGCAGCCGAGCAGATTGGCCAATGTCCGAGAGTCTAATGCACTCGTGGTAATTTACCAAAATTCGCTGGACTCTGGGGGTGTTCCCGCAGATTGGAAAACAGCAAATGTGACGCCACTGTTTAAAAAAGGAGGTAGACAAAAGGCGGGTAACTATAGGCCGGTTAGCTTAACTTCTGTAGTAGGGAAAATGCTTGAATCTATCATCAAGGAAGAGATAGCGAGACATCTGGATATAAATTGTCCCATTGGTAAGACGCAGCATGGGTTCATGGGCAGGTCATGTTTGACTAATTTGGTGGAATTCTTTGAGAACATTACATGTGCAGTGGACAATGGGGAACCTGTGGATGTGGTGTATCTGGATTTCCGAAAGGCATTTGACAAGGTGCCGCACCAAAGACTGCTACATAAGATAAAGGTGCACAGTGTTATGGGTAATGTATTAGCATGGATAGAGGATTGGTTAACTAACAGAAAGCAAAGAGTGGGGGTAAATGGGTGTTTTTCTGGTTGGCGATCAGTGACCAGTGGTGTGCCTCGGGGATCAGTGTTGGGACCGCAATTATTTATGATTTACATAGATGATTTGGAGTTGGGGACCAAGTGTAGTGTGTCAAAATTCGCAGATGACACCAAGATGAGTGGCAGAGCAAAGTGTGCAGAGGATGCTGAAAGTCTGCAAAGGGATATAGATAGTCTAAGTGAGTGGGCGAGGGTCTGGCAGATGGAGAACAATGTTGGTAAATGTGAGGTCATCCATTTTGGTGGGAATAACAGCAAAATGGACTATTATTTAAATGGTAAAAAATTGCAGCATGCTGCTGTGCAGAGGGACCTGGGTGTCCTTGTGCAGGAATCTCAAGGAGTTGGTTTGCAGGTGCAGCAGGTAATTAAGAAGGCAAATGGAATTTTGTCCTTCATTGCTAGAGGGATGGAGTTTAAAAACAGCGAGGTTATGTTGCAGCTGTATAAGGTGCTGGTGAGGCCACACCTGGAGTACTGTGTACAGTTTTGGTCTCCTTACTTGAGAAAGGATATACTGGCACTGGAGGGGGTGCAGAGGAGATTCCCTCGGTTGATTCTGGAGTTGAGAGGGTTGGCTTATGAGGAGAGACTGAGTAGACTGGAGCTATACTCATACTAGCTTTCTGTGCTAGAGAATTCCACAGGTTCACAACTCTCTGAGTGAAGAGGTTCTTCCTCATCTCAGTCCTGATTGCTTACCCCTTATTCTTAGACTGTGGCCCCTAGTTCTGGACTTCCCCAACATCAGGAACATTCTCCCTGCATCTAGCCAGCACCATCAGGATTTTATATATTTCTATGAGATCCCCTCTCATTCTTCTAAATTCCAGTGAGTACAAGCCCATCGATCAGTCCTGCCATTCCAGGATTCAGTCTGGTGAACCTTCACTGCACTCCCTCAATAGCAAGAATGTCCTTCCTCAAACAAGGAGACTAAAACTGCGCACAATACTCAAGGTGTGGCCTCACCAAGGCCCTGTATAACTGCAGCAAGACATCCTTACTCCTTTACTCAAATCCTCTTGCTATGAAGGCCAGCATGCCATTAGCTTTCCTCACCGCCTGCTGTACCTGCATTCCAACCTTCAGCGACTGTTCCACCATGAAACCCAGGTCACGTCACACTTCCCCTTTTCCTAAACTGTCACTATTCAGATCATGTTTTTGCCACCAAAGTGGATAACCTCACATTTATCCACATTATATTGCATTTGCCAAGTATTTGCCCACTTAGCCAGCCTGTCCAAGTCACCCTGCAGCCTCTTAGCATCCTCCTCACGGCACACACTGCCACCCAACTTAGTGTCATCTGCAAATTTGGAGAAATTGCATTCAATTCCTTCGTCCAAATCATTAATGTATATTGTGAATAGCTGGGGTCCCAGCACTGAACCCTGCGGGACCCCACTAGTCACTGCCTGCCACTCTGAAAAGGACCCGTTTATTCCCACTCCCTGCTTCCTGTTTGCCAACCAGTTCTCTATCCACATCAATACATTACCCCCAATACCATGAGCTTTCATTTTGCTCACTAATCTCTTGTCTGGGATCTTGTCAAAAGCCTTTTGAAAGTTCAGATACACGACACCCACTGGTTCACCCTTGTCCACGCTGCTGGTCACATCCTCAAAACATTCCAGAAGATTTATCAATCCCGATGTGGTGAACCATCGTTGGTTCCCACCAGGTAGTGCTGAGCCAGGGTCTGGCCAGTACTATGAGTCTGTATATATGTTGCTGTTGGGGGTTAGGGTTGGGTTGTTCTACATGTTACTGTTGGGGTTAGGGTTGGGCTGTTCTACCTGTAATATAGTTATTATGGTACATCCCAGTCGGGCTCCGCCTCCTGGGAGAGGTATAAAGGTCACTGCTCTGTCTGGGACCCCTCAGTCTGGGATCGTGTATTATATATGGTAGCTCTATTGTAGTAGTCAATAAAAGCCTTTATTTCCTCGAGCATCTCTCGCCTCGTGAGTTATATCGCGCATCAATTTTATTGACTACTAATTGAACTCTCGTCGTTAAAAAAAAGAAAACGACACAGAGAGCATGGAGCAAATGCTTAAACCCGAACGTCTTACGCTGGACCCACGTGCGGCGGGCACCTCCAACACCTTCGACCACTGGTTGAAATGTTTTCAGGACTACCTGGCAGCCTCCGCAGCGGTCACCATGGACGACGACAGACTCCGGGTCCTCCACGCGAGGGTAAGCAACGCTGTATATTTAGCGATCCGTGCGGCCACCGACTACAAAGGGGCCCTCGAGCTTCTTAAGAAGCGCTACATTAAACCGCCAAACGAGATGCATGCTCGATATCTCTTAGCCACTCGACGACGGCAGCCCGGCGAAACGACGGAACAGTACGCGTGTGAGCTCCTACAGCTAGCCAGGGGCTGTAACTGCAAAGCAGTGTCGGCAGACCAGAACATGAACGACCTCGCTCGAGATGCGTTTGTGGCAGGAATCGGATCATCTTATATCCGACTTCGACTGTTGGAGCAAGGTAATCTCGATCTCACTAAATCTATAGAGCTAGCGGATACGCTAGAAACGGCCTCCAAAAGCCTGGCGATGTATCCCGAAGACCACGTGGAGACAGCGTGGCAGGAGCAGTCACAGACCCCACTTCGTCCAGTGGGTCCTAAAAGCTGCGTGATGGCGTTCCCACCCTCGGGCCTGACGACGGCAGCAGCTCCGGGCGGCCCGCGGTGTTACTTCTGTGGGGGAGTGAAGCACACTCGGCAGCGATGTCCCGCTAAAGCGGTGTTGTGCTCCGCCTGCGGCAAGAAGGGGCATTATTCGAAGGTATGTCGATCCAAACTTACTTCCAGGAACAGCAGTGCGGCGTGCGTCTCCCCGGAGCCGGGTTCTTCGTCGTCGGCGTCGTCAAGGGTTTCTTCCACGTGCGAGGCCAGGACGTCGCCATTCCAGACGACGGAGTCGCAAGAGATGCGCGACCCCCAGGGGTCGCTGATTTTGGCGCCATCGCCCACGTGCGACCTATGGGAGCAGCCATTTTGGTTGGCACCGACCGCGAATGACCAGCAGGGGTCGTCATCATCCATCTCAGCTGCCTGCAGTGGTGCTCACGAACCAACGGTGGCGTCGATCATCCTGGGCCAGGCAAAGCCTCACAGACTCGACAAGTCCATGATGGACATACAGGTAAACAAACGCACGATTTATTGTCTGCTTGACAGCGGGAGCACGGAGAGCTTTATTCACCCAGATGCGGTGAAGCGGTGTGGCCTCCAGATCCAGCCTGTCAAGCAGACAATTTCGATGGCATCAAGGTCCCGGTCTGTCACCGTGCTAGGGAGTTGCGTGGTAAATCTAACGGTGCAGGGCACAGTTTACGAGAGCTTCAAGCTCCTGGTGTTACCGCATCTTTGCGCGCCAATACTCCTCGGACTAAATTTCATGGGCCACTTGAAGAGTGTAACCCTACAGTACGGTGGGCCACTCCCTCCGCTTTCAGTGGGAGAACGGCAGCCTCCAAATTGCCCAACGCGCTCCACCTGTAGCCTCTCGACGCTTAAGATTACCACACCCTCCTTATTCCAGAATCTCGTGCCAGGCTGCAAGCCCATTGCGACTAAGAGTGGGCATTACAGCGCTGAGGATCGGATCTTCATTCGATCCGAGGTTCAGCGGCTCCTCAAGGAAGGGATCATACAACCTAGCGCTATTCCTTGGAGAGCACAGGTCGTGGTGGTCAAGAGTGGGAACAAACCCCGGATGGTCATTGACTATAGTCAGACCATTAACAGATACACGCAGCTGGATGCGTATCCCCTCCCGCGCATTTCTGACATGGTCAACCAGATTGCGCAGTATCGGGTGTTCTCCACCATCGACCTAAAGTCTGCCTACCACCAGCTCCCCATTCGCCCAGAGGACCGACAATACACGGCTTTTGAGGCGGATGGTCGCTTGTACCATTTTCTAAGGGTTCCTTTTGGTGTCACCAATGGGGTCTCGGTCTTCCAGCGTGCTATGGACCGAATGGTGGACCATAATGGACTGCGGGCTACCTTCCCGTACCTGGATAACGTCACCATCTGCGGCCATGACCAGCAGGACCACGATACCAACCTTCTTAGATTCCTACGCACTGCATCTCGCCTGAATCTGACCTACAACAGGGAGAAGTGTGTATTTCGCACGCGCCGCCTAGCTATCCTCGGATACGTGGTGGAAAACGGGGTCATTGGCCCTGATCCAGACCGTGTGCGTCCCCTCCTCGAACTTCCCCTGCCCACTAGCGTAAAAGCACTGAGAAGATGCTTAGGCTTCTTCTCTTACTATGCACAGTGGGTTCCCAATTACGCGGACAAAGCCCGTCCGCTCATCAAGTCTACCTC
The DNA here is from genome assembly GCF_964213995.1 of Mustelus asterias. Classification (NCBI taxonomy): domain Eukaryota; kingdom Metazoa; phylum Chordata; class Chondrichthyes; order Carcharhiniformes; family Triakidae; genus Mustelus; species Mustelus asterias. The sequence goes on from NW_027590496.1 coordinate 6,678, forward strand.
TTTTCCCCTAGCACCAGAGGCTCGTTTGGCCTTTGAAAAACTAAAAGCCGACATCGCGAAAGCCACGATGCACGCTATCGATGAGTCCATCCCCTTCCAGGTGGAGAGCGATGCATCTGATTTCGCCCTGGCCGCCACACTTAACCAGGCGGGCAGGCCCGTTGCCTTTTTTTCTCGCACCCTCCAAGGCCCCGAAATTCGACATTCAGCGGTGGAAAAGGAGGCCCAGGCCATTGTGGAGGCCGTCCGGCATTGGCGCCATTACTTGGCGGGAAAACGGTTCACCCTGATCACGGACCAGCGGTCCGTGGCGTTCATGTTCAATAACACGTTACGGGGCAAGATCAAGAACGATAAGATCTTGAGGTGGAGAATCGAACTCTCCACCTATAATTACGACATCATGTATCATCCAGGGAAACTCAACGAGCCCTCGGATGCCCTGTCGCGTGGAACATGCGCCAGTATGCAGGAGAATCGATTGCAGGCTCTCCACAATGACCTCTGCCATCCAGGGGTCACTCGGCTCTTCCACTTCGTAAAAGCCCAGAATCTACCCTACTCGGTGGAGGATGTCAGGTCCATAACTAGAAGCTGCCGGGTATGCGCGGAATGCAAACCGCACTTTTACTGACCTGACAGGGCACAACTCGTTAAGGCCACTCGTCCCTTCGAAAGACTGAGTGTGGACTTTAAGGGCCCCCTTCCCTCGACAGATCGGAATGTGTACTTCCTCAATATCATTGATGAGTATTCACGATTCCCTTTTGTCATTCCCTGCTCTGATACGACCGCTGCCACGGTTATCAAGGCATTTCGTGATCTTTTCACCCTGTTCGGGTACCCCTGTTACATCCACAGCGATAGGGGCTCGTCGTTCATGAGCGATGACTTGAGGCAATACCTGCTCTCATACGGGATTGCCTCTCGTAGAACCACAAGCTACAACCCTAGGGGTAACGGACAGGTGGAATGTGAGAATGCTACATTCTGGAAGGCTGTCTTACTGGCGTTGAAGTCAAAAAACCTTCCAGTCTCCCGTTGGCAAGAGGTTCTCCCTGATGTGCTCCATTCCATACGCTCACTCCTGTGTACGGCAACCAACGCTACTCCCCATGAGAGACTGTTTTCATTCCCTCGGACAATGCGGCACTCCCTCAGTACTGACCCTCTGACAGTGCAGCACTCCCTCAGCACTGACCCTTTGACAGTGCGGCACTCCCTCAGTACTGACCCTCTGACAGTGCGGCACTCTCTCAGCACTGACCCTCTGACAGTGCGGTACTCCCTCAGCACCGACCCTCTGACAGTGCGGCACTCCCTCAGGGACCTCATTACCGTCTTGGTTGACGTACTCAGGACCTGTCCTCCTGCGGCGACATGTTAGGACCCGCAAGTACGACCGTTTGGTTGAACAGGTCCATCTCCTCCACGCCAACCCTCAGTATGCCTATGTGGCATACCCTGACGGGCGAGAGGACACGGTCTCGATTCGAGACCTGGCGCCAGCAGGGGGCTTGGAAACCCCTGTCGCTCCCATACCTCCTGTTAGAGACCCCCCAACTACTGTTTCCCCTCCTGACACGGCGCGGGCAGCATCGGGACCATCACTTAACCCTTTTACTCCCGTGTACAGCTTGCCTGAGTCCAGGAGATGGTCGCCACTTCAAGGCGTGTCTGAGCTCAACGGATTGTCACCACCTCGGGGTCAACCGGCCTGTGAGACAGTGGAGGAGCCGTTGGACACAGCCTTGGGGAGAACGCCACCGCGAGTGCCTACTCCGGTGTCATCGCCGGTGTTGAGGAGGTCACAACGACGGTGTGGTCCCCCTGATCGTCTTGTTGTAGGGAAATATCCCTTACCAGTGCAGAATAGAAGTTGAGTCGCAAATCAAGGTTCAAAGCGTGTCTTTATTGTACAATTACTGGGATCCCAGGGAGACCCCCGTAGCCAGCTCAGAAACAGTGGCTTGGCCACGTTGATCTCAATTAAATCACATCAGCTCTGGATCTTTATAGGGATCCAAAATTCGCGCGGGAACATTTGATTATGCCTTTTTTTACACAATGTATAAAGTGGTCTGTCAGTTTCAAAAGTCCCTAGGAAGTTTCATGGATTAGCATTTGTATGGTGTGTGTTCGTGTTAATGGGATTACTTGGTCCTGCCCCGGTGTCTAAATGCGTTTCCCATTACTATCTCTATGTGTCCTCTTATTTAAATTGATCCTATTGTTCCGTGTCTGTGTTTCCTGCTTGTGAGATTGAGTGTTAATGTCATCCTGTCCTGTTGGGTGTCTGGGGTATTTCATTCTTAACCTTTTATCCTTATCTCTTAGTTTATCAGATTTTTATGTCTGCCTTGGCCGAATTGGTAATATTTCAGTGATAGCTTGGTTTTGATAACCCACTCTCTGTCTCGTTTCATAGGGATCTTGATCGTCCTTGGCCAGTTTAAAATGCAGCTATGCGCTGTTGCTAGGCAGATTAGGGATCTTCCGTAGTTTCTGAAATTCGTGAGTCTCTCAGCTGTGCAGGGGGGGACCCGATCGAATATCCATCCGGGGGTGCCCCTCTGCATTGTTGGCCCGTTATGAGTGGTGCCAATTAGTCCAATAAAAATATGTTTGATGATACAAATATGGTTTTCTGGAAAATTTCCTCCTTCAGTCTGAACTTATAGACTGATGACCAATTGTTCTGTGTTTTGTTTGTACCCCACCGGCCTTTGTCTTCAAAGGAGGGGTGAATGTGGTGAACCATCGTTGGTTCCCACCAGGTAGGTACTGAGCCAGGGTCTGGCCAGTACTATGAGTCTGTATATATGTTACTGTTGGGGTTAGGGTTGGGCTGTTCTACATGTTACTGTTGGGGTTAGGGTTGGGCTGTTCTACATGTTACTGTTGGGGTTAGGGTTGGGCTGTTCTACATGTTACTGTTGGGGTTAGGGTTGGGCTGTTCTACCTGTATTATAGTTATTATGGTACATCCCAGTCGGACTCCGCCTCCTGGGAGAGGTATAAAGGTCACTGCTCTGTCTGGGACCCCTCAGTCTGGGATCGTGTATTATATAGGGTAGCTCTATTGTAATAGTCAATAAAAGCCTTTATTTCCTCGAGTATCTCTCGCCTCGTGAGTTATATCGCGCATCACCCGATTTCCCTTTAGTGAATCCATGCTGACTTGTACCAATCCTGTCACCGCTTTCCAAATGCTCAGTTCTCATATCCTGAATAAATAACTCCAGCATTTTCTTCACCACCGATATCAGGCTAACGGGTCTATCCGGGTGTCACTCCCGCTCTGATCCGGGTGTCACTCCCGCTCTGATCCGGGTGTCACTCCCGCTCTGATCCGGGTGTCACTCCCGCTCTGATCCGGGTGTCACTCCCACTCTGATCCGGGTGTCACTCCCGCTCTGATCCGGGTGTCACTCCCGCTCTGATCCGGGTGTCACTCCCGCTCTGATCCGGGTGTCACTCCCGCTCTGATCCGGGTGTCACTCCCGCTCTGATCCGGGTGTCACTCCCGCTCTGATCCGGGTGTCACTCCCGCTGTGATCCGGGTGTCACTCCCGCTCTGATCCGGGTGTCACTCCCGCTCTGATCCGGGTGTCACTCCCGCTCTGATCCGGGTGTCACTCCCGCTGTGATCCGGGTGTCACTCCCGCTCTGATCCGGGTGTCGCTCCCGCACTGATCCGGGTGTCACTCCCGCTCTGATCCGGGTGTCGCTCCCGCACTGATCCGGGTGTCGCTCCCGCACTGATCCGGGTGTCGCTCCCGCTCTGATCCGGGTGTCGCTCCCGCTCTGATCCGGGAGTCACTCCCGCTCTGATCCGGGTGTCGCTCCCGCTCTGATCCGGGTGTCACTCCCGCTCTGATCCGGGTGTCACTCCCGCTCTGATCCGGGTGTCACTCCCGCTCTGATCCGGGTGTCGCTCCCGCTCTGATCCGGGTGTCACTCCTGCTCTGATCCGGGTGTCACTCCCGCTCTGATCCGGGTGTCACTCCCGCTCTGATCCGGGTGTCGCTCCCGCACTGATCCGGGTGTCCCTCCCGCTCTGATCCGGGTGTCGCTCCCGCTCTGATCCGGGTGTCGCTCCCGCTCTGATCCGGGTGTCACACCCGCTCTGATCCGGGTGTCGCTCCCGCTCTGATCCGGGTGTCACTCCCGCTGTGATCCGGGTGTCGCTCCCGCTCTGATCCGGGTGTCACTCCCGCTCTGATCCGGGTGTCACTCCCGCTCTGATCCGGGTGTCGCTCCCGCTCTGATCCGGGTGTCACTCCCGCTCTGATCCGGGTGTCACTCCCGCTCTGATCCGGGTGTCGCTCCCGCTCTGATCCGGGTGTCGCTCCCGCTCTGATCCGGGTGTCACTCCCGCTCTGATCCGGGTGTCACTCCCGCTCTGATCCGGGTGTCACTCCCGCTCTGATCCGGGTGTCACTCCTGCTCTGATCCGGGAGTCGCTCCCGCTCTGATCCGGGTGTCACTCCCGCTCTGATCTGGGTGTCGCTCCCGCTCTGATCCGGGTGTCACTCCCGCTCTGATCCGGGTGTCGCTCCCGCTCTGATCTGGGTGTCACTCCCGCTGTGAACCGGGTGTCACTCCCGCTGTGATCCGGGAGTCGCTCCCGCTCTGATCCGGGTGTCGCTCCCGCTCTGATCCGGGTGTCGCTCCCGCTCTGATCCGGGTGTCGCTCCCGCTCTGATCCGGGTGTCACTCCCGCTCTGATCCGGGTGTCACTCCCGCTGTGATCCGGGTGTCGCTCCCGCTGTGATCCGGGTGTCGCTCCCGCTCTGATCCGGGTGTCACTCCCGCTGTGATCCGGGTGTCACTCCCGCTCTGATCCGGGTGTCGCTCCCGCTGTGATCCGGGTGTCACTCCCGCTCTGATCCGGGTGTCACTCCCGCTCTAATCCGGGAGTCACTCCTGCTCTGATCCGGGTGTCGCTCCCCCTCTGATCCGGGTGTCGCTCCCGCACTGATCCGGGTGTCACTCCCGCACTGATCCGGGTGTCACTCCCGCACTGATCCGGGTGTCACTCCCGCTCTGATCCGGGTGTCACTCCCGCTCTGATCCGGGTGTCACTCCCGCTCTGATCCGGGTGTCACTCCCGCACTGATCCGGGTGTCGCTCCCGCTCTGATCCGGGTGTTATTCTCTCTCTAGGTGAACCCTGCCAGTTATGTCGATACATGTCTGTTCACTTTCTGCGCACACTCCGGAAGTGAGGAAGGGAAGAGAATCCATTCTGTTTGTGAAACCTTCGCGAGCTACTCCCGGGAATGTGGACAACATCATATCTTCATCGAGTGGAGGAAGCAGGAATTCTGCGGTTAGAAAACCTTTCGCACTCCGAGCAGATTGATAACAGCAGAGTGACGGTGACAATGTGAATGGTGAACAGCTCCCAGTGTGGACTGAGAGAGCGAGTGTGAGAGAGAGAGAGCGAGTGTGTGAGAGAGAGAGAGAGCGAGTGTGTGAGAGAGAGAGAGCGAGTGTATGAGAGAGAGCGAGTGTGTGAGAGAGACCGAGTGTGTGAGAGAGAGAGAGAGAGCGAGTGTGTGAGAGAGAGAGAGAGCGAGTGTGAGAGAGAGAGAGCGAGTGTGTGAGAGAGAGAGAGAGCGAGAGTGAGAGAGAGAGAGAGCGAGTGTATGAGAGAGAGCGAGTGTGTGAGAGAGACCGAGTGTGTGAGAGAGAGCGAGTGTGTGAGAGAGAGCGAGTGTGTGAGAGAGAGCGAGTGTGTGAGAGAGAGCGAGTGTGTGAGAGAGAGCGAGTGTGTGCGAGAGAGCGAGTGTGTGTGTGAGAGAGAGAGCGAGCGAGTGTGTGAGAGAGAGAGCGAGCGAGTGTGTGAGAGAGAGAGCGAGCGAGTGTGTGAGAGAGAGAGCGAGCGAGTGTGTGAGAGAGAGAGCGAGCGAGTGTGTGAGAGAGAGAGCGAGCGAGTGTGTGAGAGAGAGAGCGAGCGAGTGTGTGAGAGAGAGAGCGAGCGAGTGTGTGAGAGAGAGAGTGAGCGAGTGTGTGAGAGAGAGAGAGAGCGAGTGTGTGAGAGAGAGAGAGAGCGAGTGTGTGAGAGAGAGAGAGAGCGAGTGTGTGAGAGAGAGAGCGAGTGTGTGAGAGAGAGAGAGAGCGAGTGTGTGAGAGAGAGAGAGCGAGTGTGTGAGAGAGAGAGAGAGCGAGTGTGTGTGAGAGAGAGAGAGCGAGTGTGTGAGAGAGAGAGAGAGCGAGTGTGTGAGAGAGAGAGAGAGCGAGTGTGTGAGAGAGAGAGAGAGCGAGTGTGTGAGAGAGAGAGCGAGTGTGTGAGAGAGAGAGAGAGCGAGTGTGTGAGAGAGAGAGAGAGCGAGTGTGTGAGAGAGAGAGAGAGCGAGTGTGTGAGAGAGAGAGAGAGCGAGTGTGTGAGAGAGAGAGAGAGCGAGTGTGTGAGAGAGAGAGAGAGAGCGAGTGTGTGAGAGAGAGAGAGAGCGAGTGTGTGAGAGAGAGAGAGAGCGAGTGTGTGAGAGAGAGAGAGCGAGTGTGTGAGAGAGAGAGAGAGCGAGTGTGTGAGAGAGAGAGAGAGCGAGTGTGTGAGAGAGAGAGAGAGCGAGTGTGTGAGAGAGAGAGAGAGCGAGTGTGTGAGAGAGAGAGCGAGTGTGTGAGAGAGAGAGAGCGAGTGTGTGAGAGAGAGAGAGCGAGTGTGTGAGAGAGAGAGAGAGCGAGTGTGTGAGAGAGAGAGAGAGCGAGTGTGTGAGAGAGAGAGCGAGTGTGTGAGAGAGAGAGAGAGAGCGAGTGTGTGAGAGAGAGAGAGAGCGAGTGTGTGAGAGAGAGAGAGAGCGAGTGTGTGAGAGAGAGAGAGAGCGAGTGTGTGAGAGAGAGAGAGAGCGAGTGTGTGAGAGAGAGAGAGAGCGAGTGTGTGAGAGAGAGAGAGAGAGCGAGTGTGTGAGAGAGAGAGAGAGCGAGTGTGTGAGACAGAGAGAGAGCGAGTGTGTGAGAGAGAGAGAGAGCGAGTGTGTGAGAGAGAGAGAGAGCGAGCGTGTGAGAGAGAGAGAGAGCGAGCGTGTGAGAGAGAGAGAGCGAGTGTGTGAGAGAGAGAGAGAGCGAGTGTGTGTGAGAGAGAGAGAGCGAGTGTGTGAGAGAGAGAGAGAGCGAGTGTGTGAGAGAGAGAGAGAGCGAGTGTGTGAGAGAGAGAGAGAGCGAGTGTGTGAGAGAGAGAGAGAGCGAGTGTGTGAGAGAGCGAGTGTGTGAGAGAGCGAGTGTGTGAGAGAGCCAGTGTGTGAGAGAGCGAGTGTGTGAGAGAGCGAGTGTGTGAGAGAGCGAGTGTGTGAGAGAGCGAGTGTGTGAGAGAGAGCGAGTGGGTGAGAGAGAGCGAGTGTGTGAGAGAGCGAGTGTGTGAGAGAGAGCGAGTGTGTGAGAGAGAGCGAGTGTGTGAGAGAGAGCGAGTGTGTGAGAGAGAGCGAGTGTGTGAGCGAGAGAGAGCGAGTGTGTGAGCGAGAGAGAGCGAGTGTGTGTGAGAGAGCGAGTGTGTGAGCGAGAGAGAGAGCGAGAGAGAGAGGGAGCGAGTGTGAGAGAGAGAGAGCGAGTGTGTGAGAGAGAGAGAGCGAGTGTGTGAGAGAGAGAGAGCGAGTGTGTGTGAGAGAGCGAGTGTGTGTGAGAGAGCGAGTGCGAGAGAGAGAGCGAGTGTGTGCAAGAGAGAGAGAGCGAGAGAGAGAGGGAGCGAGTGTGAGAGAGAGAGAGCGAGTGTGTGCGAGAGAGAGAGAGCGAGAGTGTGAGAGAGAGAGCGAGTGTGTGAGAGAGAGAGAGCGAGTGTGTGTGAGAGAGCGAGTGTGTGTGAGAGAGCGAGTGCGAGAGAGAGAGCGAGGGTGTGAGAGAGAGCGAGTGTGTGAGAGAGAGCGAGTGTGTGAGAGAGAGCGAGTGTGTGAGAGAGAGCGAGTGTGTGTGAGAGAGCGAGTGTGTGTGAGAGAGCGAGTGTGTGTGAGAGAGCGAGTGTGTGTGTGTGAGAGAGCGAGTGTGTGTGAGAGAGAGCGAGTGTGTGTGTGAGAGAGAGCGAGTGTGTGTGTGAGAGAGAGCGAGTGTGTGTGTGAGAGAGAGCGAGTGTGCGTGTGAGAGAGAGCGAGTGTGTGTGTGAGAGAGAGCGAGTGTGTGTGTGAGAGAGAGCGAGTGTGTGTGTGAGAGAGAGCGAGTGTGTGTGTGAGAGAGAGCGAGTGTGTGTGTGAGAGAGAGCGAGTGTGTGTGTGAGAGAGAGCGAGTGTGTGTGTGAGAGAGAGCGAGTGTGTGTGTGAGAGAGAGCGAGTGTGTGTGTGAGAGAGAGCGAGTGTGTGTGTGAGAGAGAGCGAGTGTGTGTGAGAGAGAGCGAGTGTGTGTGTGAGAGAGAGCGAGTGTGTGTGTGAGAGAGCGAGTGTGTGTGTGAGAGAGAGCGAGTGTGTGTGTGAGAGAGAGCGAGTGTGTGTGTGAGAGAGAGCGAGTGTGTGCGAGAGAGAGAGCGAGTGTGTGCGAGAGAGAGAGCGAGTGTGTGCAAGAGAGAGAGCGAGTGTGTGCGAGAGAGAGAGAGCGAGTGTGTGAGAGAGCGTGAGTGTGTGAGAGAGCGAGTGTGTGTGAGAGAGCGAGTGTGTGTGAGAGAGCGAGTGTGAGAGAGAGAGCGAGTGTGTGAGAGAGAGAGAGAGCGAGTGTGTGAGAGAGCGTGAGTGTGTGAGAGAGCGAGTGTGTGTGAGAGGGCGAGTGTGTGTGAGAGAGCGAGTGTGTGTGAGAGAGCGAGTGTGTGAGAGAGAGCGAGTGTGTGAGAGAGAGCGAGTGTGTGAGAGAGAGCGAGTGTGTGAGAGAGAGCGAGTGTGTGAGAGAGAGAGCGAGCGAGTGTGTGAGAGAGAGAGTGAGCGAGTGTGTGAGAGAGAGAGCGAGCGAGTGTGTGAGAGAGAGAGCGAGCGAGTGTGTGAGAGAGAGAGCGAGCGAGTGTGTGAGAGAGAGAGCGAGCGAGTGTGTGAGAGAGAGAGCGAGCGAATGTGTGAGAGAGAGAGCGAGCGAGTGTGTGAGAGAGAGAGTGAGCGAGTGTGTGAGAGAGAGAGCGAGTGTGTGAGAGAGAGAGAGAGCGAGTGTGTGAGAGAGAGAGAGAGCGAGTGTGTGAGAGAGAGAGAGAGCGAGTGTGTGAGAGAGAGAGAGAGCGAGTGTGTGAGAGAGAGAGAGAGAGCGAGTGTGTGAGAGAGAGAGAGAGCGAGTGTGTGTGAGAGAGAGAGAGCGAGTGTGTGAGAGAGAGAGAGAGCGAGTGTGTGAGAGAGAGAGAGAGCGAGTGTGTGAGAGAGAGAGAGAGCGAGTGTGTGAGAGAGAGAGAGAGCGAGTGTGTGAGAGAGAGAGAGAGCGAGTGTGTGAGAGAGAGAGAGAGCGAGTGTGTGAGAGAGAGAGAGAGCGAGTGTGTGAGAGAGAGAGAGAGCGAGTGTGTGAGAGAGAGAGAGAGCGAGTGTGTGAGAGAGAGAGAGAGCGAGTGTGTGAGAGAGAGAGAGAGCGAGTGTGTGAGAGAGAGAGAGAGCGAGTGTGTGAGAGACAGAGAGAGCGAGTGTGTGAGAGAGAGAGAGCGAGTGTGTGAGAGAGAGAGAGAGCGAGTGTGTGAGAGAGAGAGAGAGCGAGTGTGTGAGAGAGAGAGAGAGCGAGTGTGTGAGAGAGAGAGAGAGCGAGTGTGTGAGAGAGAGAGAGAGCGAGTGTGTGAGAGAGAGAGAGAGCGAGTGTGTGAGAGAGAGAGCGAGTGTGTGAGAGAGAGAGAGAGCGAGTGTGTGAGAGAGAGAGAGCGAGTGTGTGAGAGAGAGAGAGAGCGAGTGTGTGAGAGAGAGAGAGAGCAAGTGTGTGAGAGAGAGAGCGAGTGTGTGAGAGAGAGAGAGAGAGCGAGTGTGTGAGAGAGAGAGAGAGCGAGTGTGTGAGAGAGAGAGAGAGCGAGTGTGTGAGAGAGAGAGAGAGCGAGTGTGTGAGAGAGAGAGAGAGCGAGTGTGTGAGAGAGAGAGAGAGCGAGTGTGTGAGAGAGAGAGAGAGCGAGTGTGTGAGAGAGAGAGAGAGCGAGTGTGTGAGACAGAGAGAGAGCGAGTGTGTGAGAGAGAGAGAGAGCGAGTGTGTGAGAGAGAGAGAGCGAGTGTGTGAGAGAGAGAGAGAGCGAGCGTGTGAGAGAGAGAGAGAGAGAGCGAGTGTGTGAGAGAGAGAGAGAGCGAGTGTGTGTGAGAGAGAGAGAGCGAGTGTGTGAGAGAGAGAGAGAGCGAGTGTGTGAGAGAGAGAGAGAGCGAGTGTGTGAGAGAGAGAGAGAGCGAGTGTGTGAGACAAAGAGAGAGCGAGTGTGTGAGAGAGAGAGAGAGCGAGTGTGTGAGAGAGAGAGAGAGCGAGTGTGTGAGAGAGAGAGAGAGCGAGCGTGTGAGAGAGAGAGAGAGAGCGAGTGTGTGAGAGAGAGAGAGAGCGAGTGTGTGTGAGAGAGAGAGAGCGAGTGTGTGAGAGAGAGAGAGAGCGAGTGTGTGAGAGAGAGAGAGAGCGAGTGTGTGAGAGAGAGAGAGAGCGAGTGTGTGAGAGAGAGAGAGCGAGTGTGTGAGAGAGAGAGAGCGAGTGTGTGAGAGAGAGAGAGAGCGAGTGTGTGAGAGAGAGAGAGAGCGAGTGTGTGAGAGAGAGAGAGCGAGTGTGTGAGAGAGAGAGAGAGCGAGTGTGTGAGAGAGAGAGAGAGCGAGTGTGTGAGAGAGAGAGCGAGTGTGTGAGAGAGAGAGAGAGCGAGTGTGTGAGAGAGAGAGAGAGCGAGTGTGTGAGAGAGAGAGAGAGCGAGTGTGTGAGAGAGAGAGAGAGCGAGTGTGTGAGAGAGAGAGAGAGCGAGTGTGTGAGAGAGAGAGAGAGCGAGTGTGTGAGAGAGAGAGAGAGCGAGTGTGTGAGAGAGAGAGAGAGCGAGTGTGTGAGAGAGAGAGAGAGCGAGTGTGTGCGAGAGAGAGAGCGAGTGCGAGAGAGAGAGCGAGTGTGTGTGAGAGAGGGAGCGAGGGTGTGCGAGAGATAGAGAGCGAGGGTGTGAGAGAGCGAGGGTGTGAGAGAGCGAGTGTGTGAGAGAGCGAGGGTGTGAGAGAGCGAGTGTGTGAGAGAGCGAGTGTGTGAGAGAGCGAGTGTGTGAGAGAGCGAGTGTGTGAGAGAGCGAGTGTGTGAGAGAGCGAGTGTGTGAGAGAGCGAGTGTGTGAGAGAGCGAGTGTGTGAGAGAGAGCGAGTGTGTGAGAGAGAGCGAGTGTGTGAGAGAGAGCGAGTGGGTGAGAGAGAGCGAGTGTGAGAGAGAGCGAGTGTGTGAGAGAGAGCGAGTGTGTGCGAGAGAGCGAGTGTGTGAGAGAGAGCGAGTGTGTGAGAGTGAGCGAGTGTGTGAGCGAGAGAGAGCGAGAGAGAGCGAGTGTGTGAGCGAGAGAGAGTGAGTGTGTGAGCGAGAGAGAGCGAGTGTGTGAGCGAGAGAGAGAGCGAGAGAGAGAGGGAGCGAGTGTGAGAGAGAGAGCGAGTGTGTGAGAGAGAGAGAGCGAGTGTGTGTGAGAGAGCGAGTGTGTGTGAGAGAGTGAGTGTGTGAGCGAGAGAGAGCGAGTGTGTGAGCGAGAGAGAGAGCGAGAGAGAGAGGGAGCGAGTGTGAGAGAGAGAGAGCGAGTGTGTGCGAGAGAGAGAGAGCGAGAGTGTGAGAGAGAGAGCGAGTGTGTGAGAGAGAGAGAGCGAGTGTGTGTGAGAGAGCGAGTGTGTGTGAGAGAGCGAGTGCGAGAGAGAGAGCGAGGGTGTGAGAGAGAGCGAGTGTGTGAGAGAGAGCGAGTGTGTGAGAGAGAGCGAGTGTGAGAGAGAGCGAGTGTGTGTGAGAGAGCGAGTGTGTGTGAGAGAGCGAGTGTGTGTGAGAGAGCGAGTGTGTGTGTGAGAGAGAGCGAGTGTGTGTGTGAGAGAGAGCGAGTGTGTGTGTGAGAGAGAGCGAGTGTGTGTGTGAGAGAGAGCGAGTGTGTGTGTGAGAGAGAGCGAGTGTGTGTGTGAGAGAGAGCGAGTGTGTGTGTGAGAGAGAGCGAGTGTGTGTGTGAGAGAGAGCGAGTGTGTGTGTGAGAGAGAGCGAGTGTGTGTGTGAGAGAGAGCGAGTGTGTGTGTGAGAGAGAGCGAGTGTGTGTGAGAGAGAGCGAGTGTGTGTGTGAGAGAGAGCGAGTGTGTGTGTGAGAGAGAGCGAGTGTGTGTGTGAGAGAGAGCGAGTGTGTGTGTGAGAGAGAGCGAGTGTGTGTGTGAGAGAGAGCGAGTGTGTGCGAGAGAGAGAGCGAGTGTGTGCGAGAGAGAGAGCGAGTGTGTGCGAGAGAGAGAGCGAGTGTGTGCGAGAGAGAGAGAGCGAGTGTGTGAGAGAGCGTGAGTGTGTGAGAGAGCGAGTGTGTGTGAGAGAGCGAGTGTGTGTGAGAGAGCGAGTGTGTGTGAGAGAGAGAGCGAGTGTGTGAGAGAGAGAGAGAGCGAGTGTGTGAGAGAGCGTGAGTGTGTGAGAGAGCGAGTGTGTGTGAGAGGGCGAGTGTGTGTGAGAGAGCGAGTGTGTGTGAGAGAGCGAGTGTGTGAGAGAGAGCGAGTGTGTGAGAGAGAGCGAGTGTGTGAGAGAGAGCGAGTGTGTGAGAGAGAGCGAGTGTGTGTGAGAGAGAGCGTGTGTGTGTGAGAGAGAGCGAGTGTGTGTGAGAGAGAGCGAGTGTGTGAGAGAGAGAGCGAGTGTGTGAGAGAGAGAGCGAGTGTGTGAGAGAGAGAGCGAGTGTGTGAGAGAGAGAGCGAGTGTGTGAGAGAGAGAGCGAGTGTGTGAGAGAGAGAGCGAGTGTGTGAGAGAGAGAGCGAGTGTGTGAGAGAGAGAGCGAGTATGTGAGAGAGAGAGCGAGTGTGTGAGAGAGAGAGCGAGTGTGTGAGAGAGAGAGCGAGTGTGTGAGAGAGAGAGCGAGTGTGTGAGAGAGAGAGCGAGTGTGTGAGAGAGAGAGCGAGTGTGTGGGAGAGCGAATGTGTGTGTGTGAGAGAGAGAGCGAGTGTGTGCGAGAGAGAGCGAGTGTGTGCGAGAGAGAGCGAGTGTGTGCGAGAGAGAGCGAGTGTGTGCGAGAGAGAGCGAGTGTGTGCGAGAGAGAGCGAGTGTGTGCGAGAGAGAGTGTGCGAGAGAGAGCGAGCGTGTGTGAGATAGAGCGAGCGAGTGTGAGAGAGAGCGAGTGTGTGAGAGAGCGAGCGAGTGTGTGCGAGAGAGAACGAGTGTGTGCGAGAGAGCGAGTGTGTGTGAGAGTGAGCGAGTGTGTGTGCGTGAGCGAGCGAGTGTGTGCGAGAGAGAGCGAGTGTGTGCGAGAGAGAGCGAGTGTGTGTGAGAGAGAGTGTGCGAGAGAGAGCGAGTGTGTGTGAGAGAGAGCGAGTGTGTGTGAGAGCGAATGTGTGTGTGTGAGAGAGTGTGAGAGAGAGAGCGAGTGTGTGCGAGAGAGAGCGAGTGTGTGCGAGAGAGAGCGAGTGTGTGCGAGAGAGAGCGAGTGTGTGCGAGAGAGAGCGAGTGTGAGAGAGAGAGAGCGAGTGTGTGTGAGAGAGCGAGCGAGTGTGTGCGAGAGAGTGCGAGTGTGTGTGAGAGCGAATGTGTGTGTGAGAGAGAGCGAGTGTGTGTGAGAGCGAATGAGTGTGTGTGAGAGAGAGAGAGCGAGTGTGTGTGAGAGAGAGAGTGCAAGTGTGTGTGAGAGTGAGCAAGTGTGTGTGAGAGCGAATGTATGTGTGAGAGAGAGCGAGTGTGTGAGACAGAGAGAGCGAGTGTGTGTGAGAGAGAGAGCGCGAGTGTGTGTGAGAGAGCGAGTGTGTGTGAGAGAGTGAGCGAGTGTGTGTGCGAGAGCGAGCGAGTGTGTGCGAGAGAGAGCGAGTGTGTGCGAGAGAGAGCGAGTGTGTGCGAGAGCGAGCGAGTGTGTGCGAGAGCGAGCGAGTGTGTGCGAGAGAGAGCGAGTGTGTGCGAGAGAGAGCGAGTGTGTGTGAGAGAGAGAGAGCGAGTGTGTGTGAGAGAGAGAGTGCAAGTGTGTGTGAGAGAGAGCAAGTGTGTGTGAGAGCGAATGTATGTGTGAGAGAGAGCGAGTGTGTGAGACAGAGAGAGCGAGTGTGTGTGAGAGAGAGAGCGCGAGTGTGTGTGAGAGAGCGAGTGTGTGTGAGAGAGCGAGCGAGTGTGTGTGCGAGAGCGAGCGAGTGTGTGCGAGAGCGAGCGAGTGTGTGCGAGAGAGAGCGAGTGTGTGCGAGAGAGAGCGAGTGTGTGTGAGAGAGAGTGTGCGAGAGAGAGCGAGTGTGTGTGAGAGAGAGCAAGTGTGTGTGAGAGCGAATGTATGTGTGAGAGAGAGCGAGTGTGTGAGACAGAGAGAGCGAGTGTGTGTGAGAGAGAGAGCGCGAGTGTGTGTGAGAGAGCGAGTGTGTGTGAGAGAGCGAGCGAGTGTGTGTGCGAGAGCGAGCGAGTGTGTGCGAGAGCGAGCGAGTGTGTGCGAGAGAGAGCGAGTGTGTGCGAGAGAGAGCGAGTGTGTGCGAGAGCAAGCGAGTGTGTGCGAGAGCGAGCGAGTGTGTGCGAGAGAGAGCGAGTGTGTGCGAGAGAGAGCGAGTGTGTGTGAGAGAGAGAGAGCGAGTGTGTGTGAGAGAGAGAGTGCAAGTGTGTGTGAGAGAGAGCAAGTGTGTGTGAGAGCGAATGTATGTGTGAGAGAGAGCGAGTGTGTGAGACAGAGAGAGCGTGTGTGTGAGAGAGAGAGCGCGAGTGTGTGTGAGAGAGCGAGTGTGTGTGAGAGAGCGAGCGAGTGTGTGTGCGAGAGCGAGCGAGTGTGTGCGAGAGCGAACGAGTGTGTGCGAGAGCGAGCGAGTGTGTGCGAGAGAGAGCGAGTGTGTGCGAGAGAGAGCGAGTGTGTGTGAGAGAGAGCGTGCGAGAGAGAGCGAGTGTGTGTGAGAGAGAGCGAGCGAGTGTGAGAGAGAGCGAGTGTGTGTGAGAGCGAATGTGTGTGTGAGAGAGTGTGCGAGAGAGAGCGAGTGTGTGCGAGAGAGAGCGAGTGTGTGCGAGAGAGCGAGCGAGTGTGTGCGAGAGAGTGCGAGTGTGTGTGAGAGCGAATGTGTGTGTGAGAGAGAGCGAGTGTGTGTGAGAGAGAGAGTGCAAGTGTGTGTGAGAGAGAGCAAGTGTGTGTGAGAGCGAATGTATGTGTGAGAGAGAGCGAGTGTGTGAGACAGAGAGAGCGAGTGTGTGTGAGAGAGAGAGTGCGAGTGTGTGTGAGAGAGAGCAAGTGTGTGTGAGAGAGAGAGAGCGAATGTATGTGTGAGAGAGAGCGAGTGTGTGTGTGTGAGAGAGAGAGAGCATGTGTGAGAGAGAGCAAGTGTGTGTGTGTGAGAGAGAGCGAGTGTGTGTGAGAGAGAGCGAGTGTGTGTGAGAGCGAATGTGTGTGTGAGAGAGAGCGAGTGTGTGAGACAGAGAGAGCGAGTGTGAGAGCAGAGGTACCGGAAGTCTTGAAGCGCATCAAGGTGGATAAATCCCCAGGATCTGATGGAGTGTATCCCAGGACACTGGGAGGAAATTGCAGGGTCCCCGAGCCGAGATATTTGAATCATCGACAGTCACAGGTGAGGTGCCTGAAGATTGGAGGGTGGCAAATGTTGTGCCTTTGTTTAAAAAGGGCTGCATGGAAAAGCCTGGGAACTACAGGCCAGTGAGCCTCACATCTGTGGTGGGTAAATTGGTGGAAGGTATTTTGAGAGACAGGATCTACAGGCATTTAGAGACGCAAGGACTGATTAGGGACAGTCAGCGTGGCTTTGTGAGTGGAAAATCATTTCTCACAAATTTGATTGAGTTTTTTGAAGGGGTAACCAAGAAGGTTGATGAGGGAGTGCAGTTGATGTTGTCTACACGGACTTTAGCAAGGCCTTTGACAAGGTACCGCATGGTAGGTTGTTGCATAAAGTTAAATCTCACGGGATCCAGGGTGAGGTATCTAAATGGATACAAAATTGGATTCTTGACAGAAGGCAGAGGGTGGTTGTCGAGAGTTGTTTTTCAAACTGGAGGCCTGTGACCAGCGGTGTGCCTCAGGGATCAGTGCTGGGTCCACTGTTATTTGTCATTTATAATAATGATTTGGATGAGAATATAGGGGGCATGATTAGTAAGTTTGCAGATGACACCAAGATTGGTGGCATGGTGGACAGTGAAGAAGGTTAACTCCAATTGCAACGGGATCTTGACCAATTGGGCCAGTGGGCTGACGAATGGCAGATGGAGTTCAATCCAGATGAATGCGAAGTGATGCATTTTGGTAGAACTAACATAGGGGGGAGCTATACGATAAATGGCAGAACCATAAAGGGTGTAGATACGCAGAGGGACCTGGGTGTGCAAGTGCACAGATCCTTGAAGGTGACATCATAGGTGGAGAAGGTAGTGAATAAGGCATATGGCATGCTTGCCTTTATAGGACGGGGCACAGAGTATAAAAGTTGGGGTCTGATGTTAGAAACATAGAAACATAGAAAAACTACAGCACAAACAGGCCCTTCGGCCCACAAGTTGTGCCGAACACATCCCTACCTTCCAGACCTAACTATAACCCTCCATCCTATTACGCTCCATGTACTCATCCAGGAGTCTCTTAAAAGACCCTATTGAGTTCGCCTCCACCACCACTGACGGCAGCCGATTCCACTCGCCCACCACCCTCTGTGTGAAAAACTTACCCCTAACATTTCCCCTGTACCTACCCCCCAGCACCTTAAACCTGTGTCCTCTCGTAGCAGACATTTCCACCCTGGGAAAAAGCCTCTGAGAGTCCACCCGATCTATGCCTCTCAACATCTTATATACCTCTATTAGGTCTCCTCTCATCCTTCATCTCTCCAAGGAGAAAAGACCGAGCTTCCTCAGCCTATCCTCATAAGGCATGCCACTCAATCCAGGCAACATCCTTGTAAATCTCCTCTGCAGCCTTTCAATCTTTTCCACATCCTTCCTATAGTGAGGCGACCAGAACTGAGCACAGTACTCCAAGTGGGGTCTGATGAGGGTCTTATATAGATGCATCATTATCCCCGGACTCCTAAACTCAATCCCTCGATTGATAAAGACCAGCACACCATATGCCTTCTTAACCACCTCCTCCACCTGCGGGCCCGATTTCAGAGTCCGATGGACCCGGACCCCAAGGTCCTTCTGATCCTCTACAGTACTAAGAGTCTTTCCCTTTATGTTGTACTCCTTCATCCCATTTGACCTACCAAAATGGACCACGACGCATTTATCTGGGTTGAAGTCCATCTGCCACTTGTCCGCCCAGTCTTGCATCCTATCTATGTCCCTCTGTAACTTCTGACATCCCTCCAGACTATCCACAACCCCACCAACCTTCGTGTTGTCGGCAAACTCACCAACCCATCCCTCCACTTCCTCATCCAGGTCATTTATGAAAATGACAAACAGCAAGGGTCCCAGAACAGATCCCTGGGACACACCACTGGTGACCGACCTCCATATAGAAAAAGACCCATCTATACCCACTCTCTGCCTCCTTTGGGCAAGCCAGTTCTGGATCCACTGGGCAGCAGCCCCTTGGATCCCATGCCTTCTCACTTTTTCTAGAAGCCTTGCATGGGGGACCTTATCGAACGCCTTGCTAAAATCCATATAAACCACATCTACCGCTTTCCCTTCGTCAATGTGTTTCGTCACATTTTCGAAGAACTCCACCAGGCTCGTAAGGCACGATCTGCCTTTGACAAAGCCATGCTGAGTATTCTGGAGCATACTAAACCTCTCTAAATGCTCATAAATCTTGTCCCACAGGATCTTCTCCATCAGCTTACCAACCACTGAGGTTAGACTCACCGGTCGGTAATTTCCTGGGCTATCCCTATTCCCCTTCTTGAAAATAGGAACCACATCCGCAATCCTCCAATCCTCCGGCACCTCTCCCGTCTCCATCGACGACGCAAAGATCATCGCCAGAGGCTCTGCAATTTCTTCCCTCGCCTCCCACAGCAACCTGGGGTACATCCCATCCGGACCCGGTGACTTATCTATCTTGATGCCATTCAAAGATTCCAGCACAACCTCTTTGTTAAAGTCCACATACTCAATCTTTTCAGTCCACCGCACACCCGCAGTACATCCACCCAGGTCCTTCTCCTCTGTGAAAACCGAGGCAAAATACTCATTGAGCACCTCTGCCATTTCTACTGGTTCCGTACAGACTTTCCCGCCTTCACCTTTTATAGGCCCTATTCCTTCACGTCTCATCCTTTTACTCTTCACATATTTATAGAACGCCTTAGGGTTCTCCTTAATCCTACCTGCCAAGGCCTTCTCGTGACCCCTTCTGGCTCTCCTAATTTCCTTCTTTAGTCCCTTCCTACAAGCCGTATACTCATCTAGATCCCGATCTTCGCCAAGCTCTCCGAACCTTTTGTACGCTTTCCTTTTCTTGTCGACTAGGTCCCGCACAGCTTTCGTGCACCACGGTTCCTTTAACCTACCAACACCTCCCTGTCTGCTCGGAACGTTGTCCTGTAGAACTCTAGACAGACATTTGTTGAAAAACTGCCACCTCTCTTCAGTACATTTGTTGCAGTTGGAAAGAACGTTGGTTTGGCCGCATTTGGAATACTGCGTCCAGTTCTGGTCGCCACACTACCAGAAGGACGTGGAGGCTTTGGAGAGAGTACAGAGGAGGTTTACCAGGATGTTGCCTGGTATGGAAGGGCTTAGTTATGAGGAGAGATTGGGTAAACTGGGGTTGTTCTCACTGGAAAGACGGAGGATGAGGGGTGACCTAATAGAGGTGTATAAAATTATGAAAGGCATAGATAGGGTGAACAGTGGGAAGCTTCTTCCCAGGTCGGTGGTGACGTTCACGAGGGGTCATAGGTTCAAGGTGAGCGGGGGGGGGAGGTTTAACATGGATATCAGAAGGATGTATTTTACACAGAGGGTGGTGGGGGCCTGGAATGCACTGCCGGGCAAGGTGGTGGAGGCGGGCACACTGGGAACGTTTAAGACTTATCTAGAGAGCCACATGAACGGAGTGGGAATGGAGGGATACAAAAGAATGGTCTAGTTTGGACCAGGGAGAGGCGCGGGCTTGGAGGGCCGAAGGGCCTGTTCCTGTGCTGTATTGTTCTTTGTTCTTTGTCTGAAAGTGTTATCCAGGCAGAAACTCCCAGCTTGTTTCAAATATTCCGGGAGAATCAGCTCAAAACCTGCAGCGCAACGGAACAAATGTTCCAGACACAGGGTTCAGGGAGAGGGGCTTGCAGATCGATGGGCTGAATGGCCCATAAGGTATCTCTAATTCCATTCTAAGACACACAGGGAGTGAGGCCCACGGTGACTGCAACCATTGGCACCCCTCCATAACATTCCCCACCCCCACACTACACACATGCACATGCTCACACTCGCTCGCACACCCACTCGCTCTCACGCACACACACCCACTCACTCTCTCGCACACACACCCACTCACTCTCTCGCACACCCACTCACTCTCTCGCACACACACACACTCACTCTCTCGCACACACACCCACTCACTCACTCGCAGACGCACCCACTCACTCTCTCGCACACCCATTCGCTCTCTCGCACACACACGCACTCGCTCTCACGCACACACACCCACTCACTCTCTCGCACACACACACACTCACTCTCTCGCAGACACACCCACTCACTCTCTCGCACACACACCCACTCACTCTCTCGCAGACACACCCACTCACTCTCTCGCACACACACCCACTCACTCACTCGCAGACGCACCCACTCACTCTCTCGCACACCCATTCGCTCTCTCGCACACACACGCACTCGCTCTCACGCAGACACACCCACTCACTCTCTCGCACACACACACACTCACTCTCTCGCAGACACACCCACTCACTCTCTCGCACACACACCCACTCACTCTCTCGCAGACACACCCACTCACTCTCTCGCACACACACCCACTCACACACTCGCAGACGCACCCACTCACTCTCTCGCACACCCATTCGCTCTCTCGCACACACACGCACTCGCTCTCACGCACACACACCCACTCACTCTCTCGCACACAAACACACACTCACTCTCTCGCACGCACACCCACTCACTCTCTCGCAGACACACCCACTCACTCTCTCGCACACCCACTCGCTCTCTCGCACACACACCCACTTGCTCTCTCGCAGACACACCCACTCACTCTCACCGAGACACACCCACTCGCTCTCTCGCACACACACACACACTCACTCTCCGCAACAGGCAACCACTCACTCTCTCGCACAGATATTCGCTCTCTCGCAGACACACACACTCACTCTCTCGCAGACGCACACACTCACACTCTTGCACACACACCCACTCACTCTCTCGCAGACACACCCACTCACTCTCTCGCACACACACCCACTCACTCTCTCGCACAAACACCCACGCACTCTCTCGCAGACACACCCACTCACTCTCAAGCAGACATACCCACTCACTCTCTCGCAGACGCACCCACTCACTCTCTCGCACACACACCAACTCACTCTCCTGCACACACACCCACTCACTCTCTCGCACACACACCCACTCACTCTCTTGCACACACACCCATTCACTCTCTCGCACACACACCCACTCACTCTCTCGCACACACACCCACTCACTCTCTCGCAGACACACCCACTCACTCTCTTGCACACACACCCACTCACTCTCTCGCACACATACCCACTCACTCTCTCGCACACACACCCACTCACTCTCTCGCACACACACCCACTCACTCTCTTGCACACCCACTCACTCTATCGCACACACGCCCACTCACTCTCTCGCAGACACACCCACTCACCCTCTCGCATACACACTCGTTCTGTTGCACACACACCCACTCACTCTCTCGCACACACACCCACTCACTCTCTCGCAGACACACCCACTCACTCTCTCGCACACACACCCACTCACTCTCTTGCACACACACCCACTCACTCTCTCGCACACACACCCACTCACTCTCTCGCACACACACCCACTCACTCTCTCGCAGACACACCCACTCACTCTCTTGCACACCCACTCACTCTCTCGCACACACACCCACTCACTCTCTCGCACACACACCCACTCACTCTCTCGCAGACATACCCACTCACTCTCTTGCACACCCACTCACTCTGTTGCAGACACACCCACTCACTCTCTCGCATACACACTCGTTCTCTCGCACACACACCGACTCACTCTCTCGCACACACACCCACTCACTCTCTCGCACACACACCCACTCACTCTCTCGCACACACACGCACTCACTCTCTCGCACACTCACCCACTCACTCTCTCGCACACACACGCACTCACTCTCTCCGAGACACACACACTCGCTCTCTCGCACACACACCCACTCACTCTCACGCACACTCACCCACTCACTCTCCCACACACTCACCCACTCACTCTCTCGCAGACACACTCGCTCACTCACACACACACCCACTCACTCTATCGCACACTCACCCACTCACTCTCTCGCACACACACCCACTCACTCTCTCGCACACTCACCCACTCACTCTCTCGCACACTCATCCACTCACTCTCTCGCACAGACACTCGCTCTCTCACACACACTCACTCTATCGCACACTCACCCACTCACTCTCTCGCACACACACCCACTCACTCGCTCGCAGACACACCCACTCACTCTCTCGCACACACACCCAGTCACTCTCTCGCACACACACCCACTAACTCTCTCGCAGACACACCCACTCACTCTCTCGCACACACACTCGCTCTCTCGTACACACACCCACTCGCTCTCTCGCAGACACACCCACTCACTCTCTCGCAGACGCACCCACTCACACTCTCGCACACCCACCCACTCACTCTCTCGCAGACACACCCACTCACTCTCTCGCACACACACACACACACTCTCTCGCAGACACACCCACTCACTCTCTCACAGACACACCCACTCACTCTCTCGCAGACGCACCCACTCACTCTCTCGCACACACACCCACTCACTCTCTTGCACACACACCCACTCACTCCCTCGCACACACACCCACTCACTCTCTTGCACACACACCCACTCACTCTCTCGCACACACACCCACTCATTCTCTCGCACACACACCCACTCACTCTCTCGCAGACACACCCACTCACTCTCTTGCACACCCACTCACTCTCTCGCACACACACCCACTCACTCTCTCGCAGACACACCCACTCACTCTCTTGCACACCCACTCACTCTCTCGCATACACACTCGTTCTCTCGCACACACACCAACTCACTCTCTCGCACACACACCCACTCACTCTCTCGCACACACACCCACTCACTCTCTCGCACACACACCCACTCACTCTCTCGCACACCCACTCGCTCTCTCGCACACACACCCACTCACTCTCTCGCAGACACACCCACTCACTCCCTCACACACACACCCACTCACTCTCTCGCACACACACCCACTCACTCTCTTTCACACACACCCACTCACTCTCTCGCGCACACACTCGCTCTTTCGCACACTCACCCACTCACTCTCTTGCACACACACCCACTCGCTCTCTCGCACACACACACACACACTCACTCTCTGGCACACGCACCCACTCACTCTCTCGCACACATATTCGCTCTCTCGCAGACACACACACTCACTCTCTCGCAGACGCACCCACTCACACTCTTGCACACACACCCACTCACTCTCTCGCAGACACACCCACTCACTCTCTCGCACACACACCCACTCACTCTCTCGCACAAACACCCACGCACTCTCTCGCAGACACACCCACTCACTCTCTCGCAGACATACCCACTCACTCTCTCGCAGACGCACCCACTCACTCTCTCGCACACACACCCACTCACTCTCTCGCACACACACCCACTCACTCTCTTGCACACACACCCACTCACTCTCTCGCACACACACCCACTCACTCTCTTGCACACACACCCACTCACTCTCTCGCAGACACACCCACTCACTCTCTCGCACACACACCCACTCACTCTCTCGCACAAACACCCACTCACTCTCTCGCACAAACACCCACGCACTCTCTCGCAGACACACCCACTCACTCTCTCGCAGACACACCCACTCACTCTCTCGCAGACACACCCACTCACTCTCTCGCAGACACACCCACTCACTCTCTCGCAGACGCACCCACTCACTCTCTCGCACACACACTCACTCACTCTCTCGCACAAACACCCACTCACTCTCTCGCACAAACACCCACGCACTCTCTCGCAGACACACCCACTCACTCTCTCGCAGACATACCCACTCACTCTCTCGCAGACGCACCCACTCACTCTCTCGCACACACACCCACTCACTCTCTCGCACACACACCCACTCACTCTCTCGCACACACACCCACTCACTCTCTCGCAGACACACCCACTCACTCTCTTGCACACCCACTCACTCTCTCGCACACACACCCACTCACTCTCTCGCAGACACACCCACTCACTCTCTTGCACACCCACTCACTCTCTCGCAGACAAACCCACTCACTCTCTCGCACACACACCTACTCACTCTCTCGCATACACACACGTTCTCTCGCACACACACCGACTCACTCTCTCGCACACACACCCACTCACTCTCTCGCACACACACCCACTCACTCTCTCGCACACACACCCACTCACTCTCTTGCACACCCACTCACTCTCTCGCATACACACCCACTCACTCTCTTGCACACCCACTCACTCTCTCGCACACACACCCACTCACTCTCTCGCAGACACACCCACTCACTCTCTTGCACACCCACTCACTCTCTCGCAGACAAACCCACTCACTCTCTCGCACACACACCCACTCACTCTCTCGCACACACACCCACTCACTCTCTCGCACACACACCCACTCACTCTCTCGCACACACACCCACTCACTCTCTCCGAGACACACACACTCGCTCTCTCGCACACACACCCACTCACTCTCACGCACACTCACCCACTCACTCTCCCACACACTCACCCACTCACTCTCTCGCAGACACACTCGCTCACTCACACACACACCCACTCACTCTATCGCACACTCACCCACTCACTCTCTCGCACACACACCCACTCACTCTCTCGCACACTCACCCACTCACTCTCTCGCACACTCATCCACTCACTCTCTCGCACAGACACTCGCTCTCTCACACACACACCCACTCACTCTATCGCACACTCACCCACTCACTCTCTCGCACACACACCCACGCACTCGCTCGCAGACACACCCACTCACTCTCTCGCACACACACCCAGTCACTCTCTCGCACACACACCCACTAACTCTCTCGCAGACACACCCACTCACTCTCTCGCACACACACTCGCTCTCTCGTACACACACCCACTCGCTCTCTCGCAGACACACCCACTCACTCTCTCGCAGACGCACCCACTCACACTCTCGCACACCCACCCACTCACTCTCTCGCAGACACACCCACTCACTCTCTCGCACACACACACACACACTCTCTCGCAGACACACCCACTCACTCTCTCACAGACACACCCACTCACTCTCTCGCAGACGCACCCACTCACTCTCTCGCACACACACCCACTCACTCTCTTGCACACACACCCACTCACTCCCTCGCACACACACCCACTCACTCTCTTGCACACACACCCACTCACTCTCTCGCACACACACCCACTCATTCTCTCGCACACACACCCACTCACTCTCTCGCAGACACACCCACTCACTCTCTTGCACACCCACTCACTCTCTCGCACACACACCCACTCACTCTCTCGCAGACACACCCACTCACTCTCTTGCACACCCACTCACTCTCTCGCATACACACTCGTTCTCTCGCACACACACCAACTCACTCTCTCGCACACACACCCACTCACTCTCTCGCACACACACCCACTCACTCTCTCGCACACACACCCACTCACTCTCTCGCACACCCACTCGCTCTCTCGCACACACACCCACTCACTCTCTCGCAGACACACCCACTCACTCCCTCACACACACACCCACTCACTCTCTCGCACACACACCCACTCACTCTCTTTCACACACACCCACTCACTCTCTCGCGCACACACTCGCTCTTTCGCACACTCACCCACTCACTCTCTTGCACACACACCCACTCGCTCTCTCGCACACACACACACACACTCACTCTCTGGCACACGCACCCACTCACTCTCTCGCACACATATTCGCTCTCTCGCAGACACACACACTCACTCTCTCGCAGACGCACCCACTCACACTCTTGCACACACACCCACTCACTCTCTCGCAGACACACCCACTCACTCTCTCGCACACACACCCACTCACTCTCTCGCACAAACACCCACGCACTCTCTCGCAGACACACCCACTCACTCTCTCGCAGACATACCCACTCACTCTCTCGCAGACGCACCCACTCACTCTCTCGCACACACACCCACTCACTCTCTCGCACACACACCCACTCACTCTCTTGCACACACACCCACTCACTCTCTCGCACACACACCCACTCACTCTCTCGCACACACACCCACTCACTCTCTCGCAGACACACCCACTCACTCTCTTGCACACCCACTCAATCTCTCGCACACACACCCACTCACTCTCTCGCAGACACACCCACTCACTCTCTTGCACACCCACTCACTCTCTCGCAGACAAACCCACTCACTCTCTCGCACACACACCTACTCAATCTCTCGCATACACACACGTTCTCTCGCACACACACCGACTCACTCTCTCGCACACACACCCACTCACTCTCTCGCACACACACCCACTCACTCTCTCGCACACACACCCACTCACTCTCTTGCACACCCACTCACTCTCTCGCATACACACCCACTCACTCTCTTGCACACCCACTCACTCTCTCGCACACACACCCACTCACTCTCTCGCAGACACACCCACTCACTCTCTTGCATACCCACTCACTCTCTCGCAGACAAACCCACTCACTCTCTCGCACACACACCCACTCACTCTCTCGCACACACACGCACTCACTCTCTCGCACACACACCCACTCACTCTCTCGCACACACACCCACTCACTCTCTCGCACACACACGCACTCACTCTCTCGCACACTCACCCACTCACTCTCTCGCACACACACACACTCACTCTCTCCGAGACACACACACTCGCTCTCTCGCACACACACTCACTCACTCTCTCGCACATGCACCCACTCACTCTCTCGCAGACACACCCACTCACTCTCTTGCACACCCACTCACTCTCTCGCACACACACCCACTCACTCTCTCGCAGACACACCCACTCACTCTCTCGCAGACACACCCACTCACTCTCTTGCACACCCACTCACTCTGTCGCAGACACACCCACTCACTCTCTCGCAGACACAGCCACTCACTCTCTTGCACACCCACCCACTCACTCTCTCGCATACACACTCGTTCTCTCGCACACACACCCACTCACTCTCTCGCACACACACCCACTCACTCTCTCGCACACACACCCACTCAGTCTCTCGCACACACACGCACTCACTCTCTCGCACACTCACCCACTCTCTCTCTCGCACACACACGCACTCACTCTCTCCGAGACACACACACTCGCTCTCTCGCACACACACCCACTCACTCGCTTGCAGACGCACCCACTCACTCTCTCGCACACACATTCACTCACTCTTTCGCACACACATTCACTCACTCTCTCGCACACACACCCACTCACTCTCTCGCACACACAGCCACTCACTCTCTCGCAGACGCACCCACTCACTCTCTCGCACACACACCCACTCACTCTCTCGCACAAGCACCCTCTCACTCTCTCGCACACTCACCCACTCACTCTCTCGCACACACACCCACTCACTCTCTCGCACACACACCCACTCACTCTCTCGCAGACACACCCACTCACCCTCTCGCATACACACTCGTTCTCTTGCACACACACCCACTCAATCTCTCGCACACACACCCTCTCACTCACTCGCACACACACCCACTCACTCTCTCGCACACACACCCACTCACTCTCACGCACACTCACCCACTCACTCTCTCGCAGACACACTCGCTCACTCACACACACACCCACTCACTCTATCGCACACTCACCCACTCACTCTCTTGCACACACACCCACTCACTCTATTGCACACTCACCCACTCACTCTCTCGCACACACACCCACTCATTCGCTCGCAGACACACCCACTCACTCTCTCGCACACACACCCAGTCACTCTCTCGCACACACACCCACTAACTCTCTCGCAGACACACCCACTCACTCTCTCGCACACACACTCGCTCTCTCGTACACACACCCACTCGCTCTCTCGCAGACACACCCACTCACTCTCTTGCACACCCACTCACTCTCTCGCATACACACTCGTTCTCTCGCACACACACCAACTCACTCTCTCGCACACACACCCACTCACTCTCTCGCAGACACACCCACTCACTCTCTCGCACACACACCCACACACTCTCTCGCAGACACACCCACTCACTCTCTCACAGACACACCCACTCACTCTCTCGCAGACGCACCCACTCACTCTCTCGCACACACACCCACTCACTCTCTTGCACACACACCCACTCACTCTCTCGCACACACACTCACTCACTCTCTTGCACACACGCCCACTCACTCTCTCGCACACACACCCACTCACTCTCTCGCACACACACCCACTCACTCTCTCGCAGACACACCCGCTCACTCTCTTGCACACCCACTCACTCTCTCGCACACACACCCACTCACTCTCTCGCAGACACACCCACTCACTCTCTTGCACACCCACTCACTCTCTCGCATACACACTCGTTCTCTCGCACACACACCAACTCACTCTCTCGCACACACACCCACTCACTCTCTCGCACACACACCCACTCTCTCTCTCGCACACCCACTCGTTCTCTCGCACACACACCCACTCACTCTCTCGCAGACACACCCACTCACTCCCTCGCACACACACCCACTCACTCTCTTTCACACACACCCACTCACTCTCTCGCGCACACATTCGCTCTCTCGCACACTCACCCACTCACTCTCTCGCAGACACACCCACTCACTCTCTCCGAGACACACCCACTCGCTCTCTCGCACTCACACACACACTCACTCTCTGGCACACGCACCCACTCACTCTCTCGCACACATATTCGCTCTCTCGCAGACACACACACTCACTCTCTCACAGACGCACCCACTCACACTCTTGCACACACACCCACTCACTCTCTCGCAGACACACCCACTCACTCTCTCGCACACACACCCACTCACTCTCTCGCACAAACACCCACGCACTCTCTCGCTGACACACCCACTCACTCTCTCGCAGACATACCCACTCACTCTCTCGCACACACACCCACTCACTCTCTCGCAGACGCACCCACTCACTCTCTCGCACACACACCCACTCACTCTCTCGCACACACACCCACTCACTCTCTCGCACACACTCCCACTCACTCTCTCGCGGACACACCCACTCACTCTCTCGCACACACACCCACTCACTCTCTTGCACACACACCCACTCACTCTCTCGCACACACACCCACTCACTCTCTCGCACACACACCCACTCACTCTCTCGCACACACACCCACTCACTCTCTCGCAGACACACCCACTCACTCTCTTGCACACCCACTCACTCTCTCGCACACACACCCACTCACTCTCTCGCAGACACACCCACTCACTCTCTTGCACACCCACTCACTCTCTCGCAGACAAACCCACTCACTCTCTCGCATACACACTCGTTCTCTCGCACACACACCGACTCACTCTCTCGCACACACACCCACTCACTCTCTCGCACACACACCCACTCACTCTCTCGCACACACACGCACTCACTCTCTCGCACACTCACCCACTCACTCTCTCGCACACACACGCACTCACTCTCTCCGAGACACACACACTCGCTCTCTCGCACACACACTCACTCACTCTCTCGCATACGCACCCACTCACTCTCTCGCACACACATTCACTCACTCTCTCGCACACACACCCACTCACTCTCTCGCACACACACCCACTCACTCTCTCGCAGACGCATCCACTCACTGTCTCACACACACACTCACTCACTCTCTCGCACACGCACCCACTCACTCTCTCGCACACACACCCACTCACTCTCTCGCAGACGCACCCACTCACTCTCTCGCACACACACCCAATCACTCTCTTGCACACGCACCCTCTCACTCTCTCGCAGACACACCCACTCACTCTCTTGCATACCCACTCACTCTCTCGCAGACAAACCCACTCACTCTCTCGCACACACACCCACTCACTCTCTCGCACACACACGCACTCACTCTCTCGCACACACACCCACTCACTCTCTCGCACACACACCCACTCACTCTCTCGCACACACACGCACTCACTCTCTCGCACACTCACCCACTCACTCTCTCGCACACACACACACTCACTCTCTCCGAGACACACACACTCGCTCTCTCGCACACACACTCACTCACTCTCTCGCACATGCACCCACTCACTCTCTCGCAGACACACCCACTCACTCTCTTGCACACCCACTCACTCTCTCGCACACACACCCACTCACTCTCTCGCAGACACACCCACTCACTCTCTCGCAGACACACCCACTCACTCTCTTGCACACCCACTCACTCTGTCGCAGACACACCCACTCACTCTCTCGCAGACACAGCCACTCACTCTCTTGCACACCCACCCACTCACTCTCTCGCATACACACTCGTTCTCTCGCACACACACCCACTCACTCTCTCGCACACACACCCACTCACTCTCTCGCACACACACCCACTCAGTCTCTCGCACACACACGCACTCACTCTCTCGCACACTCACCCACTCTCTCTCTCGCACACACACGCACTCACTCTCTCCGAGACACACACACTCGCTCTCTCGCACACACACCCACTCACTCGCTTGCAGACGCACCCACTCACTCTCTCGCACACACATTCACTCACTCTTTCGCACACACATTCACTCACTCTCTCGCACACACACCCACTCACTCTCTCGCACACACAGCCACTCACTCTCTCGCAGACGCACCCACTCACTCTCTCGCACACACACCCACTCACTCTCTCGCACAAGCACCCTCTCACTCTCTCGCACACTCACCCACTCACTCTCTCGCACACACACCCACTCACTCTCTCGCACACACACCCACTCACTCTCTCGCAGACACACCCACTCACCCTCTCGCATACACACTCGTTCTCTTGCACACACACCCACTCAATCTCTCGCACACACACCCTCTCACTCACTCGCACACACACCCACTCACTCTCTCGCACACACACCCACTCACTCTCACGCACACTCACCCACTCACTCTCTCGCAGACACACCCACTCACTCTCTCGCACACACACCCACTCACTCTATCGCACACTCACCCACTCACTCTCTTGCACACACACCCACTCACTCTATTGCACACTCACCCACTCACTCTCTCGCACACACACCCACTCATTCGCTCGCAGACACACCCACTCACTCTCTCGCACACACACCCAGTCACTCTCTCGCACACACACCCACTAACTCTCTCGCAGACACACCCACTCACTCTCTCGCACACACACTCGCTCTCTCGTACACACACCCACTCGCTCTCTCGCAGACACACCCACTCACTCTCTTGCACACCCACTCACTCTCTCGCATACACACTCGTTCTCTCGCACACACACCAACTCACTCTCTCGCACACACACCCACTCACTCTCTCGCAGACACACCCACTCACTCTCTCGCACACACACCCACACACTCTCTCGCAGACACACCCACTCACTCTCTCACAGACACACCCACTCACTCTCTCGCAGACGCACCCACTCACTCTCTCGCACACACACCCACTCACTCTCTTGCACACACACCCACTCACTCTCTCGCACACACACCCACTCACTCTCTTGCACACACGCCCACTCACTCTCTCGCACACACACCCACTCACTCTCTCGCACACACACCCACTCACTCTCTCGCAGACACACCCGCTCACTCTCTTGCACACCCACTCACTCTCTCGCACACACACCCACTCACTCTCTCGCAGACACACCCACTCACTCTCTTGCACACCCACTCACTCTCTCGCATACACACTCGTTCTCTCGCACACACACCAACTCACTCTCTCGCACACACACCCACTCACTCTCTCGCACACACACCCACTCACTCTCTCGCACACCCACTCGTTCTCTCGCACACACACCCACTCACTCTCTCGCAGACACACCCACTCACTCCCTCGCACACACACCCACTCACTCTCTTTCACACACACCCACTCACTCTCTCGCGCACACATTCGCTCTCTCGCACACTCACCCACTCACTCTCTCGCAGACACACCCACTCACTCTCTCCGAGACACACCCACTCGCTCTCTCGCACTCACACACACACTCACTCTCTGGCACACGCACCCACTCACTCTCTCGCACACATATTCGCTCTCTCGCAGACACACACACTCACTCTCTCACAGACGCACCCACTCACACTCTTGCACACACACCCACTCACTCTCTCGCAGACACACCCACTCACTCTCTCGCACACACACCCACTCACTCTCTCGCACAAACACCCACGCACTCTCTCGCTGACACACCCACTCACTCTCTCGCAGACATACCCACTCACTCTCTCGCACACACACCCACTCACTCTCTCGCAGACGCACCCACTCACTCTCTCGCACACACACCCACTCACTCTCTCGCACACACACCCACTCACTCTCTCGCACACACTCCCACTCACTCTCTCGCGGACACACCCACTCACTCTCTCGCACACACACCCACTCACTCTCTTGCACACACACCCACTCACTCTCTCGCACACACACCCACTCACTCTCTCGCACACACACCCACTCACTCTCTCGCACACACACCCACTCACTCTCTCGCAGACACACCCACTCACTCTCTTGCACACCCACTCACTCTCTCGCACACACACCCACTCACTCTCTCGCAGACACACCCACTCACTCTCTTGCACACCCACTCACTCTCTCGCAGACAAACCCACTCACTCTCTCGCATACACACTCGTTCTCTCGCACACACACCGACTCACTCTCTCGCACACACACCCACTCACTCTCTCGCACACACACCCACTCACTCTCTCGCACACACACGCACTCACTCTCTCGCACACTCACCCACTCACTCTCTCGCACACACACGCACTCACTCTCTCCGAGACACACACACTCGCTCTCTCGCACACACACTCACTCACTCTCTCGCACACGCACCCACTCACTCTCTCGCACACACATTCACTCACTCTCTCGCACACACACCCACTCACTCTCTCGCACACACACCCACTCACTCTCTCGCAGACGCATCCACTCACTGTCTCACACACACACTCACTCACTCTCTCGCACACGCACCCACTCACTCTCTCGCACACACACCCACTCACTCTCTCGCAGACGCACCCACTCACTCTCTCGCACACACACCCAATCACTCTCTTGCACACGCACCCTCTCACTCTCTCGCACACTCACCCACTCACTCTCTCGCACACACACCCACTCACTCTCTCGCAGACACACCCACTCACCCTCTCGCATACACACTCGTTCTCTTGCACACACACCCACTCACTCTCTCGCACACACACCCACTCACTCTCTCGCACAGACAGACGCTCTCTCACACACACACCCACTCACTCTATCGCACACTCACCCACTCACTCTCTCGCACACACACCCACTCACTCGCTCGCAGACACACCCACTCACTCTCTCGCACACACACCCAGTCACTCTCTCGCACACACACCCACTAACTCGCAGACCCACTCGCTCTCTCGCAGACACACCCAAACACTCTCTCACATGCACACCCACTCACTCTCTCGCACACAAACCCACTCACTCTCTCGCTCACACACTCGCTCTCTCGCACACTCACCCACTCACTCTCTCGCAGACACACGCACTCACTCTCTCCGAGACACACCCACTCGCTCTCTCGCACACACACACACTCACTCTCTCGCACACGCACCCACTCACTCTCTCGCACACATACTCGCTCTCTCGCAGACACACACACTCACTCTCTCGCAGACGCACCCACTCACACTCTCGCACACACACCCACTCACTCTCTCGCAGACACACCCACACACTCTCTCGCACACACACCCACACACTCTCTCGCAGACACACCCACTCACTCTCTCGCAGACACACCCACTCACTCTCTCGCAGACGCACCCACTCACTCTCTCGCACACACACCCACTCACTCTCTTGCACACACACCCACTCACTCTCTCGCACACACACGCACTCACTCTCTTGCACACACACCCACTCACTCTCTCGCACACACACCCACTCACTCTCTCGCACACACACCCACTCACTCTCTCGCAGACACACCCACTCACTCTCTTGCACAACCACTCACTCTCTCGCACACACACCCACTCACTCTCTCGCAGACACACCCACTCACTCTCTTGCACACCCACTCACTCTCTCGCATACACACTCGTTCTCTCGCACACACACCAACTCACTCTCTCGCACACACACCCACTCATTCTCTCGCACACACCCACTCACTCTCTCGCACACCCACTCGCTCTCTCGCACACACACCCACTCACTCTCTCACAGACACACCCACTCACTCCCTCGCACACGCACCCACTCACTCTCTCGCACACACACCAACTCACTCTCTTTCACACACACCCACTCACTCTCTCGTGCACACACTCGCTCTCTCGCACACTCACCCACTCACTCTCTCGCAGACACACCCACTCACTCTCTGCGAGACACACCCACTCGCTCTCTCGCACACACACACACACTCACTCTCTGGCACACGCACCCACTCACTCTCTCGCACACATATTCGCTCTCTCGCAGACACACACACTCACTCTCTCGCAGACGCACCCACTCACACTCTTGCACACACACCCACTCAATCTCTCGCAGACACACCCACTCACTCTCTCGCACACACACCCACTCACTCTCTCGCACAAACACCCACGCACTCTCTCGCTGACACACCCACTCACTCTCTCGCAGACATACCCACTCACTCTCTCGCAGACGCACCCACTCACTCTCTCGCACACACACCCACTCACTCTCTTGCACACACACCCACTCACTCTCTCGCACACACACCCACTCACTCTCTCGCACACACACCCACTCACTCTCTCGCGGACACACCCACTCACTCTCTCGCACACACACCCACTCACACTCTTGCACACACACCCACTCACTCTCTCGCACACACACGCACTCACTCTCTTGCACACACACCCACTCACTCTCTCGCACACACACCCACTCACTCTCTCGCACACACACCCACTCACTCTCTCGCAGACATACCCACTCACTCTCTCGCAGACATACCCACTCACTCTCTTGCACACACACCCACTCACACTCTCGCGGACACACCCACTCACTCTCTCGCACACACACCCACTCACTCTCTTGCACACACACCCACTCACTCTCTCGCACACACACCCACTCACTCTCTTGCACACACACCCACTCACTCTCTCGCGGACGCACCCACTCACTCTCTCGCACACACACCCACTCACTCTCTTGCACACACACCCACTCACTCTCTCGCACACACACGCACTCACTCTCTTGCACACACACCCACTCACTCTCTCGCACACACACCCACTCACTCTCTCGCACACACACCCACTCACTCTCTCGCAGACACACCCACTCACTCTCTTGCACACCCACTCACTCTCTCGCATACACACTCGTTCTCTCGCACACACACCAACTCACTCTCTCGCACACACACCCACTCACTCTCTCGCACACACACCCACTCACTCTCTCGCACACCCACTCGCTCTCTCGCACACACACCCACTCACTCTCTCGCAGACACACCCACTCACTCTCTTTCACACACACCCACTCACTCTGTCGTGCACACACTCGCTCTCTCGCACACTCACCCACTCACTCTCTCGCAGACACACCCACTCACTCCCTCGCACACACACCCACTCACTCTCTTTCACACACACCCACTCACTCTCTCGCGCACACATTCGCTCTCTCGCACACTCACCCACTCACTCTCTCGCAGACACACCCACTCACTCTCTCCGAGACACACCCACTCGCTCTCTCGCACTCACACACACACTCACTCTCTGGCACACGCACCCACTCACTCTCTCGCACACATATTCGCTCTCTCGCAGACACACACACTCACTCTCTCGCAGACGCACCCACTCACACTCTTGCACACACACCCACTCACTCTCTCGCAGACACACCCACTCACTCTCTCGCACACACACCCACTCACTCTCTCGCACAAACACCCACGCACTCTCTCGCTGACACACCCACTCACTCTCTCGCAGACATACCCACTCACTCTCTCGCAGACGCACCCACTCACTCTCTCGCACACACACCCACTCACTCTCTCGCACACACACCCACTCACTCTCTCGCACACACACCCACTCACTCTCACGCGGACACACCCACTCACTCTCTCGCACACACACCCACTCACTCTCTTGCACACACACCCACTCACTCTCTCGCAGACACACCCACTCACTCTCTTGCACACCCACTCACTCTCTCGCACACACACCCACTCACTCTCTCGCAGACACACCCACTCACTCTCTTGCACACCCACTCACTCTCTCGCAGACAAACCCACTCACTCTCTCGCATACACACTCGTTCTCTCGCACACACACCGACTCGCTCTCTCGCACACACACCCACTCACTCTCTCGCAGACACACCCACTCACTCTCTTTCACACACACCCACTCACTCTCTCGTGCACACACTCGCTCTCTCGCACACTCACCCACTCACTCTCTCGCAGACACACCCACTCACTCCCTCGCACACACACCCACTCACTCTCTTTCACACACACCCACTCACTCTCTCGCGCACACATTCGCTCTCTCGCACACTCACCCACTCACTCTCTCGCAGACACACCCACTCACTCTCTCCGAGACACACCCACTCGCTCTCTCGCACTCACACACACACTCACTCTCTGGCACACGCACCCACTCACTCTCTCGCACACATATTCGCTCTCTCGCAGACACACACACTCACTCTCTCGCAGACGCACCCACTCACACTCTTGCACACACACCCACTCACTCTCTCGCAGACACACCCACTCACTCTCTCGCACACACACCCACTCACTCTCTCGCACAAACACCCACGCACTCTCTCGCTGACACACCCACTCACTCTCTCACAGACACACCCACTCACTCTCTCGCAGACGCACCCACTCACTCTCTCGCACACACCCACTCACTCTCTCGCACACCCACTCGCTCTCTCGCACACACACCCACTCACTCTCTCACAGACACACCCACTCACTCCCTCGCACACGCACCCACTCACTCTCTCGCACACACATCCACTCACTCTCTTTCACACACACCCACTCACTCTCTCGTGCACACACTCGCTCTCTCGCACACTCACCCACTCACTCTCTCGCAGACACACCCACTCACTCTCTGCGAGACACACCCACTCGCTCTCTCGCACACACACACACACTCACTCTCTGGCACACGCACTCGCTCTCTCGCACACACACCCACTCACTCTCTCGCAGACACACCCACTCACTCTCTTTCACACACACCCACTCACTCTGTCGTGCACACACACCCACTCACTCTCTCGCGGACGCACCCACTCACTCTCTCGCACACACACCCACTCACTCTCTTGCACACACACCCACTCACTCTCTCGCACACACACGCACTCACTCTCTTGCACACACACCCACTCACTCTCTCGCACACACACCCACTCACTCTCTCGCACACACACCCACTCACTCTCTCGCAGACACACCCACTCACTCTCTTGCACACCCACTCACTCTCTCGCATACACACTCGTTCTCTCGCACACACACCAACTCACTCTCTCGCACACACACCCACTCACTCTCTCGCACACACACCCACTCACTCTCTCGCACACCCACTCGCTCTCTCGCACACACACCCACTCACTCTCTCGCAGACACACCCACTCACTCTCTTTCACACACACCCACTCACTCTGTCGTGCACACACTCGCTCTCTCGCACACTCACCCACTCACTCTCTCGCAGACACACCCACTCACTCCCTCGCACACACACCCACTCACTCTCTTTCACACACACCCACTCACTCTCTCGCGCACACATTCGCTCTCTCGCACACTCACCCACTCACTCTCTCGCAGACACACCCACTCACTCTCTCCGAGACACACCCACTCGCTCTCTCGCACTCACACACACACTCACTCTCTGGCACACGCACCCACTCACTCTCTCGCACACATATTCGCTCTCTCGCAGACACACACACTCACTCTCTCGCAGACGCACCCACTCACACTCTTGCACACACACCCACTCACTCTCTCGCAGACACACCCACTCACTCTCTCGCACACACACCCACTCACTCTCTCGCACAAACACCCACGCACTCTCTCGCTGACACACCCACTCACTCTCTCGCAGACATACCCACTCACTCTCTCGCAGACGCACCCACTCACTCTCTCGCACACACACCCACTCACTCTCTCGCACACACACCCACTCACTCTCTCGCACACACACCCACTCACTCTCACGCGGACACACCCACTCACTCTCTCGCACACACACCCACTCACTCTCTTGCACACACACCCACTCACTCTCTCGCAGACACACCCACTCACTCTCTTGCACACCCACTCACTCTCTCGCACACACACCCACTCACTCTCTCGCAGACACACCCACTCACTCTCTTGCACACCCACTCACTCTCTCGCAGACAAACCCACTCACTCTCTCGCATACACACTCGTTCTCTCGCACACACACCGACTCGCTCTCTCGCACACACACCCACTCACTCTCTCGCAGACACACCCACTCACTCTCTTTCACACACACCCACTCACTCTCTCGTGCACACACTCGCTCTCTCGCACACTCACCCACTCACTCTCTCGCAGACACACCCACTCACTCCCTCGCACACACACCCACTCACTCTCTTTCACACACACCCACTCACTCTCTCGCGCACACATTCGCTCTCTCGCACACTCACCCACTCACTCTCTCGCAGACACACCCACTCACTCTCTCCGAGACACACCCACTCGCTCTCTCGCACTCACACACACACTCACTCTCTGGCACACGCACCCACTCACTCTCTCGCACACATATTCGCTCTCTCGCAGACACACACACTCACTCTCTCGCAGACGCACCCACTCACACTCTTGCACACACACCCACTCACTCTCTCGCAGACACACCCACTCACTCTCTCGCACACACACCCACTCACTCTCTCGCACAAACACCCACGCACTCTCTCGCTGACACACCCACTCACTCTCTCACAGACACACCCACTCACTCTCTCGCAGACGCACCCACTCACTCTCTCGCACACACCCACTCACTCTCTCGCACACCCACTCGCTCTCTCGCACACACACCCACTCACTCTCTCACAGACACACCCACTCACTCCCTCGCACACGCACCCACTCACTCTCTCGCACACACATCCACTCACTCTCTTTCACACACACCCACTCACTCTCTCGTGCACACACTCGCTCTCTCGCACACTCACCCACTCACTCTCTCGCAGACACACCCACTCACTCTCTCGCACACACACTCGCTCTCTCGTACACACACCCACTCGCTCTCTCGCAGACACACCCACTCACTCTCTTGCACACCCACTCACTCTCTCGCATACACACTCGTTCTCTCGCACACACACCAACTCACTCTCTCGCACACACACCCACTCACTCTCTCGCAGACACACCCACTCACTCTCTCGCACACACACCCACACACTCTCTCGCAGACACACCCACTCACTCTCTCACAGACACACCCACTCACTCTCTCGCAGACGCACCCACTCACTCTCTCGCACACACACCCACTCACTCTCTTGCACACACACCCACTCACTCTCTCGCACACACACCCACTCACTCTCTTGCACACACGCCCACTCACTCTCTCGCACACACACCCACTCACTCTCTCGCACACACACCCACTCACTCTCTTTCACACACACCCACTCACTCTCTCGTGCACACACTCGCTCTCTCGCACACTCACCCACTCACTCTCTCGCAGACACACCCACTCACTCCCTCGCACACACACCCACTCACTCTCTTTCACACACACCCACTCACTCTCTCGCGCACACATTCGCTCTCTCGCACACTCACCCACTCACTCTCTCGCAGACACACCCACTCACTCTCTCCGAGACACACCCACTCGCTCTCTCGCACTCACACACACACTCACTCTCTGGCACACGCACCCACTCACTCTCTCGCACACATATTCGCTCTCTCGCAGACACACACACTCACTCTCTCGCAGACGCACCCACTCACACTCTTGCACACACACCCACTCACTCTCTCGCAGACACACCCACTCACTCTCTCGCACACACACCCACTCACTCTCTCGCACAAACACCCACGCACTCTCTCGCTGACACACCCACTCACTCTCTCACAGACACACCCACTCACTCTCTCGCAGACGCACCCACTCACTCTCTCGCACACACCCACTCACTCTCTCGCACACCCACTCGCTCTCTCGCACACACACCCACTCACTCTCTCACAGACACACCCACTCACTCCCTCGCACACGCACCCACTCACTCTCTCGCACACACATCCACTCACTCTCTTTCACACACACCCACTCACTCTCTCGTGCACACACTCGCTCTCTCGCACACTCACCCACTCACTCTCTCGCAGACACACCCACTCACTCTCTGCGAGACACACCCACTCGCTCTCTCGCACACACACACACACTCACTCTCTGGCACACGCACCCACTCACTCTCTCGCACACATATTCGCTCTCTCGCAGACACACACACTCACTCTCTCGCAGACGCACCCACTCACACTCTTGCACACACACCCACTCAATCTCTCGCAGACACACCCACTCACTCTCTCGCACACACACCCACTCACTCTCTCGCACAAACACCCACGCACTCTCTCGCTGACACACCCACTCACTCTCTCGCAGACATACCCACTCACTCTCTCGCAGACGCACCCACTCACTCTCTCGCACACACACCCACTCACTCTCTTGCACACACACCCACTCACTCTCTCGCACACACACCCACTCACTCTCTCGCACACACACCCACTCACTCTCTCGCGGACACACCTACTCACTCTCTCGCACACACACCCACTCACACTCTTGCACACACACCCACTCACTCTCTCGCACACACACGCACTCACTCTCTTGCACACACACCCACTCACTCTCTCGCACACACACCCACTCACTCTCTCGCACACACACCCACTCACTCTCTCGCAGACATACCCACTCACTCTCTCGCAGACATACCCACTCACTCTCTTGCACACACACCCACTCACACTCTCGCGGACACACCCACTCACTCTCTCGCACACACACCCACTCACTCTCTTGCACACACACCCACTCACTCTCTCGCACACACACCCACTCACTCTCTCGCACACACACCCACTCACTCTCTCGCGGACGCACCCACTCACTCTCTCGCACACACACCCACTCACTCTCTTGCACACACACCCACTCACTCTCTCGCACACACACGCACTCACTCTCTTGCACACACACCCACTCACTCTCTCGCACACACACCCACTCACTCTCTCGCACACACACCCACTCACTCTCTCGCAGACACACCCTCTCACTCTCTTGCACACCCACTCACTCTCTCGCATACACACTCGTTCTCTCGCACACACACCAACTCACTCTCTCGCACACACACCCACTCACTCTCTCGCACACACACCCACTCACTCTCTCGCACACCCACTCGCTCTCTCGCACACACACCCACTCACTCTCTCGCAGACACACCCACTCACTCTCTTTCACACACACCCACTCACTCTGTCGTGCACACACTCGCTCTCTCGCACACTCACCCACTCACTCTCTCGCAGACACACCCACTCACTCCCTCGCACACACACCCACTCACTCTCTTTCACACACACCCACTCACTCTCTCGCGCACACATTCGCTCTCTCGCACACTCACCCACTCACTCTCTCGCAGACACACCCACTCACTCTCTCCGAGACACACCCACTCGCTCTCTCGCACTCACACACACACTCACTCTCTGGCACACGCACCCACTCACTCTCTCGCACACATATTCGCTCTCTCGCAGACACACACACTCACTCTCTCGCAGACGCACCCACTCACACTCTTGCACACACACCCACTCACTCTCTCGCAGACACACCCACTCACTCTCTCGCACACACACCCACTCACTCTCTCGCACAAACACCCACGCACTCTCTCGCTGACACACCCACTCACTCTCTCGCAGACATACCCACTCACTCTCTCGCAGACGCACCCACTCACTCTCTCGCACACACACCCACTCACTCTCTCGCACACACACCCACTCACTCTCTCACAGACACACCCACTCACTCTCTCGCGGACACACCCACTCACTCTCTCGCACACACACCCACTCACTCTCTTGCACACACACCCACTCACTCTCTCGCACACACACCCACTCACTCTCTAGCACACACACCCACTCACTCTCTCGCAGACACACCCACTCACTCTCTTGCACACCCACTCACTCTCTCGCACACACACCCACTCACTCTCTCGCAGACACACCCACTCACTCTCTTGCACACCCACTCACTCTCTCGCAGACAAACCCACTCACTCTCTCGCATACACAATCGTTCTCTCGCACACACACCGACTCGCTCTCTCGCACACACACCCACTCACTCTCTCGCAGACACACCCACTCACTCTCTTTCACACACACCCACTCACTCTCTCGTGCACACACTCGCTCTCTCGCACACTCACCCACTCACTCTCTCGCAGACACACCCACTCACTCCCTCGCACACACACCCACTCACTCTCTTTCACACACACCCACTCACTCTCTCGCGCACACATTCGCTCTCTCGCACACTCACCCACTCACTCTCTCGCAGACACACCCACTCACTCTCTCCGAGACACACCCACTCGCTCTCTCGCACTCACACACGCACTCACTCTCTGGCACACGCACCCACTCACTCTCTCGCACACATATTCGCTCTCTCGCAGACACACACACTCACTCTCTCGCAGACGCACCCACTCACACTCTTGCACACACACCCACTCACTCTCTCGCAGACACACCCACTCACTCTCTCGCACACACACCCAATCACTCTCTCGCACAAACACCCACGCACTCTCTCGCTGACACACCCACTCACTCTCTCGCAGACATACCCACTCACTCTCTCGCAGACGCACCCACTCACTCTCTCGCACACACACCCACTCACTCTCTCGCACACACACCCACTCACTCTCTCGCACACACACCCACTCACTCTCTCGCGGACACACCCACTCACTCTCTCGCACACACACCCACTCACTCTCTTGCACACACACCCACTCACTCTCTCGCAGACACACCCACTCACTCTCTCGCATACACACTCGTTCTCTCGCACACACACCGACTCACTCTCTCGCACACACACCCACTCACTCTCTCGCACACACACCCACTCACTCACTCGCACACACACGCACTCATTCTCTCGCACACTCACCCACTCACTCACTCGCACACACACGCACTCACTCTCTCGCAGACACACCCACTCACTCTCTCGCATACACACTCGTTCTCTCGCACACACACCGACTCACTCTCTCGCACACACACCCACTCACTCTCTCGCACACACACCCACTCACTCACTCGCACACACACGCACTCACTCTCTCGCACACTCACCCACTCACTCTCTCGCACACACACGCACTCACTCTCTCGCACACACACCCACTCACTCTCTCGCACACATACTCGCTCTCTCCGAGACACACCCACACGCTCTCTCGCACACACACACACTCACTCTCTCGCACACGCACCCACTCACTCTCTTGCACACATACTCGCTCTCTCGCAGACACACACACTCACTCTCTCGCAGACGCACCCACTCACACTCTCGCACACACACCCACTCACTCTCTCGCAGACGCACCCACTCACTCTCTCGCACACACACCCACTCACTCTCTTGCACACACACCCACTCACTCTCTCGCACACACACGCACTCACTCTCTTGCACACACACCCACTCACTCTCTCGCACACACACCCACTCACTCTCTCGCACACACACCCACTCACTCTCTCGCACACACACCCACTCACTCTCTCGCAGACACACCCACTCACTCTCTTGCACACCCACTCACTCTCTCGCATACACAATCGTTCTCTCGCACACACACCAACTCACTCTCTCGCACACACACCCACTCACTCTCTCGCACACACACCCACTCACTCTCTCGCACACCCACTCGCTCTCTCGCACACACACCCACTCACTCTCTCGCAGACACACCCACTCACTCCCTCGCACACGCACCCACTCACTCTCTCGCACAGACACCCACTCACTCTCTTTCACACACACCCACTCACTCTCTCGTGCACACACTCGCTCTCTCGCACACTCACCCACTCACTCTCTCGCAGACACACCAACTCACTCTCTTGCACACCCACTCACTCTCTCGCATACACAATCGTTCTCTCGCACACACACCAACTCACTCTCTCGCACACACACCCACTCACTCTCTCGCACACACACCCACTCACTCTCTCGCACACCCACTCGCTCTCTCGCACACACACCCACTCACTCTCTCGCAGACACACCCACTCACTCCCTCGCACACGCACCCACTCACTCTCTCGCACAGACACCCACTCACTCTCTT
Source organism: Mustelus asterias (assembly GCF_964213995.1). NCBI lineage: Eukaryota > Metazoa > Chordata > Chondrichthyes > Carcharhiniformes > Triakidae > Mustelus > Mustelus asterias. The sequence goes on from NW_027590496.1 coordinate 50,817, forward strand.
TCACACACACCCACTCACTCTCTCGTGCACACACTCGCTCTCTCGCACACTCACCCACTCACTCTCTCGCAGACACACCCACTCACTCTCTCCGAGACACACCCACTCGCTCTCTCGCACACACACACACACTCACTCTCTGGCGCACGCACCCACTCACTCTCTCGCACACGTATTCGCTCTCTCGCAGACACACACACTCACTCTCTCGCAGACGCACCCACTCACACTCTTGCACACACACCCACTCAATCTCTCGCACACACACCCACTCACTCTCTCGCAAAAACACCCACGCACTCTCTCGCTGACACACCCACTCACTCTCTCGCAGACATACCCACTCACTCTCTCGCAGACGCACCCACTCACTCTCTCGCACACACACCCACTCACTCTCTTGCACACACACCCACTCACTCTCTCGCACACACACCCACTCTCTCTCTCGCACACACACCCACTCACTCCCTCGCAGACACACCCACTCACTCTCTCGCACACACACCCACTCACTCTCTCGCAGACACACCCACTCACTCTCTCGCACACACACCCACTCACTCTCTCGCACACACACCCACTCACTCTCTCGCAGACATACCCACTCACTCTCTCGCAGACATACCCACTCACTCTCTTGCACACACACCCACTCACACTCTCGCGGACACACCCACTCACTCTCTCGCACACACACCCACTCACTCTCTTGCACACACACCCACTCACTCTCTCGCACACACACCCACTCACTCTCTCGCACACACACCCACTCACTCTCTCGCGGACGCACCCACTCACTCTCTCGCACACACACCCACTCACTCTCTTGCACACACACCCACTCACTCTCTCGCACACACACGCACTCACTCTCTTGCACACACACCCACTCACTCTCTTGCACACACACCCACTCACTCTCTCGCACACACACCCACTCACTCTCTCGCAGACACACCCACTCACTCTCTTGCACACCCACTCACTCTCTCGCACACATACCCACTCACTCTCTTGCACACCCACTCACTCTCTCGCATACACACTCGTTCTCTCGCACACACACTAACTCACTCTCTCGCACACACACCCACTCACTCTCTCGCACACACACCCACTCACTCTCTCGCACACCCACTCGCTCTCTCGCACACACACCCACTCACTCTCTCGCAGACACACCCACTCACTCTCTTTCACACACACCCACTCACTCTCTCGCAGACACACCCACTCACTCTCTTGCACACCCACTCACTCTCTCGCAAACACACCCACTCACTCTCTCGCATACACACTCGTTCTCTCGCACACACACCGACTCACTCTCTCGCACACACACCCACTCACTCTCTCGCACACACACCCACTCACTCTCTCGCACACACACGCACTCACTCTCTCGCACACACACGCACTCACTCTCTCGCACACTCACCCACTCACTCTCTCGCACACACACGCACTCACTCTCTCCGAGACACACACACTCGCTCTCTCGCACACACACTCACTCACTCTCTCGCACATGCACCCACTCACTCTCTCGCACACACACCCAATCACTCTCTTGCACACGCACCCTCTCACTCTCTCGCACACTCACCCACTCACTCTCTCGCACACACACCCACTCACTCTCTCGCACACACACCCACTCACTCTCTCGCAGACACACCCACTCACCCTCTCGCATACACACTCGTTCTCTTGCACACACACCCACTCACTCTCTCGCACACACACCCTCTCACTCACTCGCACACACACCCACTCACTCTCTCGCACACACACCCACTCACTCTCACGCACACACCCACTCACTCTCACGCACACTCACCCACTCACTCTCGCACACACACTCGCTCACTCACACACACACCCACTCACTCTATCGCACACTCACCCACTCACTCTCTCGCACACTCACCCACTCACTCTCTCGCATACTCACCCACTCACTCTCTCGCACACTCACCCACTCACTCTCTCGCACACACACTCGCTCTCTCACACACACACCCACTCACTCTCTCGCACACTCACCCACTCACTCTCTCGCACACACACCCACTCACTCGCTCGCAGACACACCCACTCACTCTCTCGCACACACACCCAGTCACTCTCTCCCACACACACCCACTAACTCTCTCGCAGACACACCCACTCACTCTCTCGCACACACACCCGCTCTCTCGTACACACACCCACTCGCTCTCTCGCAGACACACCCACTCACTCTCTCACATGCACACTCACTCACTCTCTCGCACACACACTCACTCACTCTCTCGCACACACACCCACTCATTCTCTCGCACACACACCCACTCACTCTCTCGCACAGGCACCCACTCACTCTCTCGCAGACACACCCACTCACTCTTTCGCACGCGCACCCACTCACTCTCTCGCACACCCACTCACTCTCTCGCACGCACACCCTCTCGCTCTCTCGGACACACCCACTTACTCTCTCCGAGACATACCCACTCACTCTTTCGCACGCACACGCACTCGCTCTCTCACACACACACCCACTCACTCTATCGCACACTCACCCACTCACTCTCTCGCACACACACCCACTCACTCTCTCGCACACACACCCACTCACTCTCTCGCACACTCACCCACTCACTCTCTCACACACACACACACACTCACTCTCTCGCACACACACCCTCTCACTCTCTCGCACACACACCCACTCACTCTCTCACAGAAACACACATTCGCTCTCTCGCACACTCACCCACTCACTCTCTCGCACACACACCCACTCACTCTCTCGCACACACACCCACTCACTCTCTCGCAGACACACCCACTCACTCTTTCGCACGCGCACCCACTCTCCCTCTCGCACGCACACCCACTCGCTCTCTCGGACACACCCACTTACTCTCTCCGAGACATACCCACTCACTACCTCGCACACACACCCACTCACTCTCTCGCACACACACCCACTCACTCTCTCGCACACTCACCCACTCACACTCTCACACACACACACACACTCACTCTCTCGCACACACACCCTCTCACTCTCTCGCACACACACCCACTCACTCTCTCACAGACACACACATTCGCTCTCTCGCACACTCACCCACTCACTCTCTTGCACACACACCCACTCACTCTCTCGCACACCCACTCGCTCACTCGCACACACATCCACTCACTCTCTCGCAGACACACCCACTCACTCTCTCGCAGACACACCCACTCACTCTCTCGCAGACACACCCACTCACTCTCTCGCACACACACACACACTCACTCTCTCGCAGACACACCCACTCACTCTCTCTCTCACACACACACCCACGCACTCTCTCACACACACACCCACTCACTCTCTGGCACACACACCCAGTCACTCTCTCGCACACACACGCACACTCACTCTCTCGCAGACACAGCCACTCACTCCCTTGCACACCCACTCACTCTCTCGCAGACACACCCACGCACTCTCTTGCACACCCACTCACTCTCTCGCACACACACCCACTCACTCTCTCGCAGACACAGCCACTCACTCTCTTGCACACCCACTCACTCTCTCGCAGACACACCCACTCACTCTCTCGCATACACACTCGTTCTCTCGCACACACACCCACTCACTCTCTCGCACACACACCCACTCACTCTCTCGCACACACACCCACTCACTCTCTCGCACACACACGCACTCACTCTCTCCGAGACACACACACTCGCTCTCTCGCCCACACACCCACTCACTCTCTCGCACACACACCCACTCACTCTCTTGCAGACGCACCCACTCACTCTCTCGCACACAAATTCACTCACTCTCTCGCACACACACCCACTCACTCTCTCGCACATACACCCACTCACTCTCTCGCAGACGCACCCTCTCACTCTCTCGCACACACATTCACTCACTCTCTCGCACACACACCCAATCACTTTCTCGCACACACACCCACTCACTCTCTCGCACACGCAGCCTCTCACTCTCTCGCACACTCACCCACTCACTCTCTCACACACTCACCCACTCACTCTCTCGCACACACACCCACTCACTCTCTCGCAAACACACTCGCTCTCTCGCACACACGCCCACTCACTCTCTTGCACACACACCCACTCACTCTCTCGCACACACACCCACTCACTCTCTCGCAGACACACCCACTCACCCTCTCGCATACACACTCCTTCTCTTGCACACACACCCACTCACTCTCTCGCACACACACCCTCTCACTCACTCGCACACACACCCACTCACTCTCTCGCACACTCACCCACTCACTCTCTCACACACTCACCCACTCTCTCTCACACACACACTCGCTCACTCTACCGCACACTCACCCACTCACTCTCTCGCACACACACCCTCTCACTCACTCGCACACACACCCACTCACTCTCTCGCACACACACCCTCTCACTCACTCGCACACACACCCACTCACTCTCTCGCACACACACCCACTCACTCTCTCGCACACACACCCACTCACTCTCTCGCAGACACACCCACTCACCCTCTTGCATACACACTCGTTCTCTTGCACACACACCCACTCACTCTATCGCACACACACCCTCTCACTCACTCGCACACACACCCACTCACTCTCTCGCACACACACCCACTCACTCTCTCGCAGACACACCCACTCACCCTCTTGCATACACACTCATTCTCTCGCACACTCACCCACTCACTCTCTCGCACACTCACCCACTCACTCTCTCGCACACACATTCGCTCTCTCACACGCACACCCACTCACTCTATTGCACACTCACCCACTCACTCTCTCGCACACACACCCACTCACTCGCTCGCAGACACACCCACTCACTCTCTCGCACACACACCCACTCACTCTCTCGCACACACACCCACTAACTCTCTCGCAGACACACCCACTCACTCTCTCGCACACACACTCGCTCTCTCGTACACACACCCACTCGCTCTCTCGCAGCCACACCCACTCACTCTCTCGCACACACACTCACTCTCTCGCACACACACCCATTCGCTCTCTCGCACACACACCCACTCACTCTCTCGCTCACACACCCACTCACTCTCTCGCACACACACCCACTCACTCTCTCGCACACACACCCACTCACTCTCTCGCACACACACCCACTCACTCTCTCGCACACGCACCCACTCACTCTCTCGCAGACACACCCACTCACTCTCTCGCACACACACCCACTCACTCTCTCGCACGCGCACCCACTCTCTCGCACGCACACCCACTCGCTCTCTCGGACACACACCCACTCACTCTCTCCGAGACATACCCACTCACTCTCTCGCACACACACCCACTCACTCTCTCGCTCACTCACCCACTCACTCTCTCACACACACACACACTCACTCTCTCGCACACACACCCTCTCACTCTCTCACACACACATCCACTCACTCTCTCACAGACACACACATTCGCTCTCTCGCACACTCACCCACTCACTCTCTTGCACACACACCCACTCACTCTCTCGCACACCCACTCGCTCACTCGCACACACATCCACTCACTCTCTCGCAGACACACCCACTCACTCTCTCGCAGACGCACCCACTCACTCTCTCGCACACACACCCACTCACTCTCTCGCAGACGCACCCACTCACTCTCTCGCACAAACACCCACTCACTCTCTCGCAGACACACCCACTCACTCTCTCGCACACACACTCGCTCTCTCGCAGACACTCCCATCACTCTCTCGCACACACACCCACTCACTCTCTCGCACACACACTTGCTCTCTCGCACACACACCCACTCACTCTCTCGCACACACACTCACCCACTCTCTCACACGCACACCCACTCACTCTCTCGCACACACACCCACTCACTCTCTCGCAGATGCACCCACTCACTCTCTCGCAGACACATCCACTCACTCTCTCGCACACTCACCCACTCACTCTCTCGCACACACACCCACTCACTCTCTCACACACACACTCGCTCTCTTGCGGACACACCCACTCACTCTCTCGCACACACACCCACTCACTCTCTCGCACACTCACCCACTCACTCTCTCGCACACACACCCACTCACTCTCTCGCACACACACTCGCTCTCTTGCAGACACACCCACTCACTCTCTCGCACACACACCCACTCACCCTCTCGCACACACACCCACTCACTCTCGCACACACACCCACTCACTCTCTCGCACATACACCCACTCACTCTCTCGCAGACGCACCCTCTCACTCTCTCGCACACACATTCACTCACTCTCTCGCACACACACCCAATCACTTTCTCGCACACACACCCACTCACTCTCTCGCACACGCAGCCTCTCACTCTCTCGCACACTCACCCACTCACTCTCTCACACACTCACCCACTCACTCTCTCGCACACACACCCACTCACTCTCTCGCAAACACACTCGCTCTCTCGCACACACGCCCACTCACTCTCTTGCACACACACCCACTCACTCTCTCGCACACACACCCACTCACTCTCTCGCAGACACACCCACTCACCCTCTCGCATACACACTCCTTCTCTTGCACACACACCCACTCACTCTCTCGCACACACACCCTCTCACTCACTCGCACACACACCCACTCACTCTCTCGCACACTCACCCACTCACTCTCTCACACACTCACCCACTCTCTCTCACACACACACTCGCTCACTCTACCGCACACTCACCCACTCACTCTCTCGCACACACACCCTCTCACTCACTCGCACACACACCCACTCACTCTCTCGCACACACACCCTCTCACTCACTCGCACACACACCCACTCACTCTCTCGCACACACACCCACTCACTCTCTCGCACACACACCCACTCACTCTCTCGCAGACACACCCACTCACCCTCTTGCATACACACTCGTTCTCTTGCACACACACCCACTCACTCTATCGCACACACACCCTCTCACTCACTCGCACACACACCCACTCACTCTCTCGCACACACACCCACTCACTCTCTCGCAGACACACCCACTCACCCTCTTGCATACACACTCATTCTCTCGCACACTCACCCACTCACTCTCTCGCACACTCACCCACTCACTCTCTCGCACACACACTCGCTCTCTCACACGCACACCCACTCACTCTATTGCACACTCACCCACTCACTCTCTCGCACACACACCCACTCACTCGCTCGCAGACACACCCACTCACTCTCTCGCACACACACCCACTCACTCTCTCGCACACACACGCACTCACTCTCTCCGAGACACACACACTCGCTCTCTCGCACACACACTCACTCACTCTCTCGCACATGCACCCACTCACTCTCTCGCACACACACCCAATCACTCTCTTGCACACGCACCCTCTCACTCTCTCGCACACTCACCCACTCACTCTCTCGCACACACACCCACTCACTCTCTCGCACACACACCCACTCACTCTCTCGCAGACACACCCACTCACCCTCTCGCATACACACTCGTTCTCTTGCACACACACCCACTCACTCTCTCGCACACACACCCTCTCACTCACTCGCACACACACCCACTCACTCTCTCGCACACACACCCACTCACTCTCACGCACACACCCACTCACTCTCACGCACACTCACCCACTCACTCTCGCACACACACTCGCTCACTCACACACACACCCACTCACTCTATCGCACACTCACCCACTCACTCTCTCGCACACTCACCCACTCACTCTCTCGCATACTCACCCACTCACTCTCTCGCACACTCACCCACTCACTCTCTCGCACACACACTCGCTCTCTCACACACACACCCACTCACTCTCTCGCACACTCACCCACTCACTCTCTCGCACACACACCCACTCACTCGCTCGCAGACACACCCACTCACTCTCTCGCACACACACCCAGTCACTCTCTCCCACACACACCCACTAACTCTCTCGCAGACACACCCACTCACTCTCTCGCACACACACCCGCTCTCTCGTACACACACCCACTCGCTCTCTCGCAGACACACCCACTCACTCTCTCACATGCACACTCACTCACTCTCTCGCACACACACTCACTCACTCTCTCGCACACACACCCACTCATTCTCTCGCACACACACCCACTCACTCTCTCGCACAGGCACCCACTCACTCTCTCGCAGACACACCCACTCACTCTTTCGCACGCGCACCCACTCACTCTCTCGCACACCCACTCACTCTCTCGCACGCACACCCTCTCGCTCTCTCGGACACACCCACTTACTCTCTCCGAGACATACCCACTCACTCTTTCGCACGCACACGCACTCGCTCTCTCACACACACACCCACTCACTCTATCGCACACTCACCCACTCACTCTCTCGCACACACACCCACTCACTCTCTCGCACACACACCCACTCACTCTCTCGCACACTCACCCACTCACTCTCTCACACACACACACACACTCACTCTCTCGCACACACACCCTCTCACTCTCTCGCACACACACCCACTCACTCTCTCACAGAAACACACATTCGCTCTCTCGCACACTCACCCACTCACTCTCTCGCACACACACCCACTCACTCTCTCGCACACACACCCACTCACTCTCTCGCAGACACACCCACTCACTCTTTCGCACGCGCACCCACTCTCCCTCTCGCACGCACACCCACTCGCTCTCTCGGACACACCCACTTACTCTCTCCGAGACATACCCACTCACTACCTCGCACACACACCCACTCACTCTCTCGCACACACACCCACTCACTCTCTCGCACACTCACCCACTCACACTCTCACACACACACACACACTCACTCTCTCGCACACACACCCTCTCACTCTCTCGCACACACACCCACTCACTCTCTCACAGACACACACATTCGCTCTCTCGCACACTCACCCACTCACTCTCTTGCACACACACCCACTCACTCTCTCGCACACCCACTCGCTCACTCGCACACACATCCACTCACTCTCTCGCAGACACACCCACTCACTCTCTCGCAGACACACCCACTCACTCTCTCGCAGACACACCCACTCACTCTCTCGCACACACACACACACTCACTCTCTCGCAGACACACCCACTCACTCTCTCTCTCACACACACACCCACGCACTCTCTCACACACACACCCACTCACTCTCTGGCACACACACCCAGTCACTCTCTCGCACACACACGCACACTCACTCTCTCGCAGACACAGCCACTCACTCTCTTGCACACCCACTCACTCTCTCGCAGACACACCCACGCACTCTCTTGCACACCCACTCACTCTCTCGCACACACACCCACTCACTCTCTCGCAGACACAGCCACTCACTCTCTTGCACACCCACTCACTCTCTCGCAGACACACCCACTCACTCTCTCGCATACACACTCGTTCTCTCGCACACACACCCACTCACTCTCTCGCACACACACCCACTCACTCTCTCGCACACACACCCACTCACTCTCTCGCACACACACGCACTCACTCTCTCCGAGACACACACACTCGCTCTCTCGCCCACACACCCACTCACTCTCTCGCACACACACCCACTCACTCTCTTGCAGACGCACCCACTCACTCTCTCGCACACAAATTCACTCACTCTCTCGCACACACACCCACTCACTCTCTCGCACATACACCCACTCACTCTCTCGCAGACGCACCCTCTCACTCTCTCGCACACACATTCACTCACTCTCTCGCACACACACCCAATCACTTTCTCGCACACACACCCACTCACTCTCTCGCACACGCAGCCTCTCACTCTCTCGCACACACACCCACTCACTCTCTCGCAGACGCACCCACTCACTCTCTCGCACAAACACCCACTCACTCTCTCGCAGACACACCCACTCACTCTCTCGCACACACACTCGCTCTCTCGCAGACACTCCCATCACTCTCTCGCACACACACCCACTCACTCTCTCGCACACACACTCGCTCTCTCGCACACACACCCACTCACTCTCTCGCACACACACTCACCCACTCTCTCACACGCACACCCACTCACTCTCTCGCACACACACCCACTCACTCTCTCGCAGATGCACCCACTCACTCTCTCGCAGACACATCCACTCACTCTCTCGCACACTCACCCACTCACTCTCTCGCACACACACCCACTCACTCTCTCACACACACACTCGCTCTCTTGCGGACACACCCACTCACTCTCTCGCACACACACCCACTCACTCTCTCGCACACTCACCCACTCACTCTCTCGCACACACACCCACTCACTCTCTCGCACACACACTCGCTCTCTTGCAGACACACCCACTCACTCTCTCGCACACACACCCACTCACCCTCTCGCACACACACCCACTCACTCTCGCACACACACCCACTCACTCTCTCGCACATACACCCACTCACTCTCTCGCAGACGCACCCTCTCACTCTCTCGCACACACATTCACTCACTCTCTCGCACACACACCCAATCACTTTCTCGCACACACACCCACTCACTCTCTCGCACACGCAGCCTCTCACTCTCTCGCACACTCACCCACTCACTCTCTCACACACTCACCCACTCACTCTCTCGCACACACACCCACTCACTCTCTCGCAAACACACTCGCTCTCTCGCACACACGCCCACTCACTCTCTTGCACACACACCCACTCACTCCCTCGCACACACACCCACTCACTCTCTCGCACACACACCCACTCACTCTCTCGCAGACACACCCACTCACCCTCTCGCATACACACTCCTTCTCTTGCACACACACCCACTCACTCTCTCGCACACACACCCTCTCACTCACTCGCACACACACCCACTCACTCTCTCGCACACTCACCCACTCACTCTCTCACACACTCACCCACTCTCTCTCACACACACACTCGCTCACTCTACCGCACACTCACCCACTCACTCTCTCGCACACACACCCTCTCACTCACTCGCACACACACCCACTCACTCTCTCGCACACACACCCTCTCACTCACTCGCACACACACCCACTCACTCTCTCGCACACACACCCACTCACTCTCTCGCACACACACCCACTCACTCTCTCGCAGACACACCCACTCACCCTCTTGCATACACACTCGTTCTCTTGCACACACACCCACTCACTCTATCGCACACACACCCTCTCACTCACTCGCACACACACCCACTCACTCTCTCGCACACACACCCACTCACTCTCTCGCAGACACACCCACTCACCCTCTTGCATACACACTCATTCTCTCGCACACTCACCCACTCACTCTCTCGCACACTCACCCACTCACTCTCTCGCACACACACTCGCTCTCTCACACGCACACCCACTCACTCTATTGCACACTCACCCACTCACTCTCTCGCACACACACCCACTCACTCGCTCGCAGACACACCCACTCACTCTCTCGCACACACACCCACTCACTCTCTCGCACACACACCCACTAACTCTCTCGCAGACACACCCACTCACTCTCTCGCACACACACTCGCTCTCTCGTACACACACCCACTCGCTCTCTCGCAGCCACACCCACTCACTCTCTCGCACACACACTCACTCTCTCGCACACACACCCATTCGCTCTCTCACACACACACCCACTCACTCTCTCGCTCACACACCCACTCACTCTCTCGCACACACACCCACTCACTCTCTCGCACACACACCCACTCACTCTCTCGCACACACACCCACTCACTCTCTCGCACACGCACCCACTCACTCTCTCGCAGACACACCCACTCACTCTCTCGCACACACACCCACTCACTCTCTCGCACGCGCACCCACTCTCTCGCACGCACACCCACTCGCTCTCTCGGACACACACCCACTCACTCTCTCCGAGACATACCCACTCACTCTCTCGCACACACACCCACTCACTCTCTCGCTCACTCACCCACTCACTCTCTCACACACACACACACTCACTCTCTCGCACACACACCCTCTCACTCTCTCACACACACATCCACTCACTCTCTCACAGACACACACATTCGCTCTCTCGCACACTCACCCACTCACTCTCTTGCACACACACCCACTCACTCTCTCGCACACCCACTCGCTCACTCGCACACACATCCACTCACTCTCTCGCAGACACACCCACTCACTCTCTCGCAGACGCACCCACTCACTCTCTCGCACACACACCCACTCACTCTCTCGCAGACGCACCCACTCACTCTCTCGCACAAACACCCACTCACTCTCTCGCAGACACACCCACTCACTCTCTCGCACACACACTCGCTCTCTCGCAGACACTCCCATCACTCTCTCGCACACACACCCACTCACTCTCTCGCACACACACTCGCTCTCTCGCACACACACCCACTCACTCTCTCGCACACACACTCACCCACTCTCTCACACGCACACCCACTCACTCTCTCGCACACACACCCACTCACTCTCTCGCAGATGCACCCACTCACTCTCTCGCAGACACATCCACTCACTCTCTCGCACACTCACCCACTCACTCTCTCGCACACACACCCACTCACTCTCTCACACACACACTCGCTCTCTTGCGGACACACCCACTCACTCTCTCGCACACACACCCACTCACTCTCTCGCACACTCACCCACTCACTCTCTCGCACACACACCCACTCACTCTCTCGCACACACACTCGCTCTCTTGCAGACACACCCACTCACTCTCTCGCACACACACCCACTCACCCTCTCGCACACACACCCACTCACTCTCGCACACACACCCACTCACTGTCTCGCACACACACCCACTCACTCTCTCGCACACTCACCCACTCACTCTCTCGCAGACACACCCACTCACTCTCTCGCACACACACTCGCTCTCTTGCACACACACCCACTCACTCTCTCGCACACACACTCGCTCTCTCGCACACACACTCACTCTCTCGCACACACACTCGCTCCCTCGCACACACACTCACTCTCTCGCACATACACCCACTCACTCTCTCGCACACACACTCGCTCTCTCGCACATACACCCACTCACTCTCTCGCACACACACTCGCTCTCTCGCACACACTCTCGCTCTCTCGCACACACTCTCGCTCTCTCACACACACACTCGCTCTCTCGCACACACACTCACTCTCTCGCACACACACCCACTCACTCTCTCGCACACACACCCACTCACTGTCTCGCACACACACCCACTCGCTCTCTCGCACACACACTCGCTCACTCGCACACACACCCACTCGCTCTCTCGCACACACACTCGCTCTCTCGCACACACACCCACTCGCTCTCTCGCACACACACCCACTCACTCTCTCACAGACACACCCACTCACTCTCTCACACACACACCCACTCACTCTCTTTAGCACACACACCCACTCGCTCTCTCTCACACACACTCGTTCTCTCGCACACACACCCACTCACTCTCTCGCACATACACCCACTCACTCTCTCGCAGACACACCCACTCGCTCTCTCGCAGACGTACCCACTCTCTCTCTCGCAGACACACCCACTCACTCTCTCGCAGACACACCCACTCACTCTCTCGCACACACACCCACTCACTCTCTCGCACACACACCCTCCCGCTCTCCCCCACTCACACTCTCCCGCTCATGAGTCATAGAGGTTTACAGCTCTCTTTGTTCTGTATCTCTCCCCAACGCCCTACCATTAACTGAGTAAGTCCTGCCCTGGTTCAATCTCCCAAAATGCATCACCTCGTATTTGTCTAAATTGAACTCCATCTGCCATTCGTCAGCCCTCTGGCCCAATTGATCAAGATCCTGTTGCAATTGGAGATAACTTTCTTCACTGTCCACTATGCCATCAATCTTGGTGTCATCTGCAAACCTACTAACCATTCCCCCTATATTCTCATCCAAATCATTAATATAAATGACAAATAACAGTGGACCCAGCACTGATCCCTGAGGCACACCGCTGGTCACAGGCCTCCAGTTTGAAAAAACTCTCTACAACCACCCTCTGGCTTCTGTCAAGAAGCCAATTTTGTATCCATTTCGATACCTCACCCTGGATCCCATGAGATTTAACTTCATGCAACAACCTACCATGTGCTACCTTGTCAAAGACCTTGCTAAAGTCCATGTAGACAACATCAACTGCACTGCCGTCATCTACCTTCTTGGTTAGGCAAGAATTAGGGGGCATAAGTTGGGAACAGAAACTGTCAGGGAAAGGCACTAATGAAAAGTGGAACTTTTTCAATGGACAAATACTGGATGTCCTTGATAGATATGTCCCTGTCAGGCAGGGAGGAAATGGCCGAGTGAGGGAACCATGGTTCACGAAAGAGGATGGAATGTCTTGTGAAAAGGAAGAGGGAAGCTTATGTAGGGATGAGGAAACAAGGTTCAGATGGCTCGATTGAGGGTTACAAGTTAGCAAGGAATGAGCTGAAAAAGGGGCTTAGGAGAGCTAGGAGGGGACATGAGAAGTCCTTGGCGGGTCAGATCAAGGAAAACCCCAAGGCTTTTTACTCTTATGTGAGGAATAAAAGAATGACCAGGGTGAGGTTAGGGCCGGTCAAGGACAGTAGTGGGAACTTGTGTATGGAGTCAGTAGAGATAGGCGAGGTGATGAATGAATACTTTTCTTCAGTGTTCACCAAGGAGAGGGGCCATGTTTTTGAGGAAGAGAAGGTGTTACAGGCTAATAGGCTGGAGGAAATAGTTGTTCGGAGGGAGGATGTCCTGGCAGTTTTGAATAAACTGAAGGTCGATAAGTTCCCTGGGCCTGATGAAATATATCCTAGGATTCTTTGGAGGCAAGGGATGAGATTGCAGAGCCTTTGGCTTTGATCTTTGGGTCCTCTCTGTCCACGGGGATGGTGCCAGAGGACTGGAGAATGGCGAATGTTGTTCCTCTGTTTAAGAAAGGGAACAGAAATGACCCTGGTAATTATAGACCGGTTAGTCTTCCTTCGGTGGTTGGTAAATTGATGGAAAAGGTCCTTAGGGATGGGATTTACGACCATTTAGAAAGATGCGGATTAATCCGAGATAGTCAGCAGGGATTCGTGAAGGGCAAGTCGTGCCTCACAAATTTGATAGAATTTTTTGAGGAGGTAACTAAGTGTGTTGATGAAGGTAGGGCAGTTGATGTCATATACATGGATTTTAGTAAGGCGTTTGATAAGGTCCCCCATGGTTGGCTTATGATGAAAGTGAGGAGGTGTGGGATAGAGGAAAAGTTGGCCGATTGGATAGGTAACTGGCTGTCTGATCGAAGACAGAGGGTGGTTGTGCTTGGAAAATTTTCGGACTGGAGGCAGGTTGCTAGCGGAGTGCCACAGGAATCAGTGCTTGGTCCTCTGCTCTTTATGATTTTTATTAATGACATAGAGGAGGGGACTGAAGGGTGGATCAGTAAATTTGCTGATGACACCAAGATTGGTGGAGTAGTGGATGAGGTGGAGGGGTGTTGTAGGCTGCAAAGAGACATAGATAGGATGCAAAGCTGGGCTGAAAAATGGCAAATGGAGTTTAACCCTGATAAATGTGAGGTGATTCATTTTGGTAGGACTAATTTAAATGTGGATTACAGGGTCAAAGGTAGGGTTCTGAAGACTGTGGAGGAACGCAGAGATCTTGGGGTCCATATCCACAGATCTCTAAAGGTTGCCACTCAAGTGGATAGATCTGTGAAGAAGGCCTATGGTGTGTTAGCTTTAATTAACAGGGGGTTGGAGTTTAAGAGCCGTGGGGTTATGCTGCAACTGTCCAGGACCTTGGTGAGACCACATTTGGAATATTGTGTGCAGTTCTGGTCACCTCACTATAAGACGGATGTGGAAGCGCTGGAAAGAGTGCAGAGGAGATTTACCAGGATGCTGCCTGGTTTGGAGGGTAGGTCTTATGAGGAAAGGTTGAGGGAGCTAGGGCTGTTCTCTCTGGAGCGGAGGAGGCTGAGGGGAGACTTAATAGAGGTTTATAAAATGATGAAGGGGATAGATAGAGTGAACGTTCAAAGACTATTTCCTCGGGTGGATGGAGCTATTACGAGGGGGCATAACTATAGGGTTCGTGGTGGGAGATATAGGAAGGATATCAGAGGAAGGTTCTTTACGCAGAGAGTGGTTGGGGTGTGGAATGGACTGCCTGCAGTGATAGTGGAGTCAGACACTTTAGGAACATTTAAGCGGTTATTGGATAGGCACATGGAGCACACCAGGATGATAGGGAGTGGGATAGCTTGATCTTGGTTTCAGATAAAGCTCGGCACAACATCGTGGGCCGAAGGGCCTGTTCTGTGCTGTACTGTTCTATGTTCTATGTTACCCCTTCAAAACACTCAATTAAATTTGTGAGACATGATTTCCCACTCACGAAGCCATGCTGACTGTCCCTAATCAGTCCTTGCATCTCTAAATGCCTGTAGATCCTGTCTCTCAAAATACCTTCCAACAATTTACCCACCACAGATGTGAGGCTCACTGGCCTGTAGTTCCCAGGCTTTTCCCTGCAGCCCTTTTTAAACAAAGGCACAACATTTGCCACTCTCCAATCTTCAGGCACCTCACCCGTGACAATCGATGATTCAAATATCTCGGCGAGGGGACCCGCAATTTCCTCCCTAGCCTCCCACAATGTCCTGGGATACACTTCATCAGGTCCCATGGATTTATCTACCCTGATGCGCTTTAAGACTTCCAGCACCTCCTTCTCTATAACAAAGAACAAAGAACAATACAGCACAGGAACAGGCCCTTCGGCCCTCCAAGCCCGCGCCGCTCCCTGGTCCAGGATTGAATCCTGAATCCAGGATCCCCGCCCAATTTTTCAGCCTATCTACAGACCAATATCCTATCCACCGAGCTGTCCCTCACAGCTACGATGCTTTGTTCATTACAACCTATTAACTTACCCCCACCCCCCCATTCCAGACCATGTGATCTCCAGGGAGAGGCGAAAACCCAGAGTGAAAAACCCCAGGGCCAATATGGGGAAAGAAAATCTGGGAAATTCCTCTCCGACCCCCTGAGGCGATCAAAACGAGTCCAGGAGATCACAATGGCCCCGATCGGAAAATGCTTCCCAACCCTAGTCATTTCCACTTCCACGAACACCATATGAATTCCCTGCCCCCGAGACAGGTTCCCAACTATCCGCAGTCTCGCTCTGTACTGGCACCAGCAAGATGATCATAGAATGAAGCCTTGAAACGAGAAACCAGGAACAATTAGCCCGCGCCGCTCCCTGGTCCAAACTAGACCACTCTTTTGTATCCCTCCATTCCCACTCCGTTCATATCGCTGTCTAGATAAGTCTTAAACGTTCCCAGTGTGTCCGCCTCCACCACCTTGCCCGGCAACACATTCCAGGCCCCCACGACCCTCTGTGTGAAATATGTCCTTCTGATATCTGTGTTAAACCTCCCCCCCTTCACCTTGAACCTATGACCCCTCGTGAACGTCACCACCGACCCGGGGAAAAGCTTCCCACCGTTCACCCTATCTATGCCTTTCATAATTTTATACACCTCTATTAAGTCTCCCCTCATCCTCCGTCTTTCCAAGGAGAACAACCCCAGTTTCCCCAATCTCTCCTCATAACCAAGCCCCTCCATACCAGGCAACATCCTGGTAAACCTCCTCTGTGCTCTCTCCAAAGCCTCCACGTCCTTCTGGTAGTGTGGCGACCAGAACTGGACGCAGTATTCCAAATGCGGCCGAACCAACGTTCTATACATCTGCAACATCAGACCCCAACTTTTATACTCTATGCCCCGTCCTATAAAGGCAAGCATGCCATATGCCTTCTTCACCACCTTCTCCACCTGTGACGTCACCTTCAAAGATCTGTGGACTTGCACACCCAGGTCCCTCTGCGTCTCTACACCCTTTATGGTTCTTCCATTTATCGTGTAGCTCCTCCCTACATTATTCCCACCAAAATGCATCACTTTGCATTTATCAGGATTGAACTCCATCTGCCATTTCCTTGCCCAAATTTCCAGCCTATCTATATCCTTCTGTAGCCTCTGACAATGTTCCTCACTATCTGCAAGTCCTGCCAATTTTGTGTCGTCCGCAAACTTACTGATCACCCCAGTTACTCCTTCTTCCAGATCATTTATATAACTCACAAACAGCAGAGGTCCCAATACAGAGCCCTGCGGTACACCACTAGTCACAGGCCTCCAGCCGGAAAAAGACCCTTCCACTACCACCCTCTGTCTTCTGTGACCAAGCCAGTTCTCCACCCATCTAGCCACCTCCCCCTTTATCCCATGGGATCCAACCTTTTTCACTAGCCTACCATGAGGGACTTTGTCAAATGCTTTACTAAAGTCCATATAGACAACATCCACGGCCCTTCCTTCGTCAACCATTTTGGTCACTTCTTCAAAAAACACCACCAGGTTCGTGAGGCATGACCTCCCTCTCACAAAACCATGATAATATGTACACTCCTCAAGACATTATTATTTATTTCCCCAAGACATGCCCAGATCCCTCTGCATGTTAATGTTCCCGAGGGTTCTGCCATTTACAGTATAATTCACACCTAAATTTGATCCTCCAAAATGCATCACCTCACGTTTGTCTGGATTAAACTTCATCTGACATTTCTGTTCCCAAGTCTCCAATCTATCTCTTTCCTGCTGTATCCTCTGACAATTCCCGGCACTATCAGCAACTCCACCAATCTTCATGTCATCCGCAAACTTAGTAATCAGACCACCCACATTTTCCTCAAGATCATTTATATAGACTACAAACAACAGAGGTCCCAGCACTGATCCCTGCGGAACACCGCTAGCTACAGATCTCCATTCTGAAAAACACCTTTCCACCGCTACTCTCTGTCTTCTACCATGATGTGGAGATGCCGGCGTTGGACTGGGTAAACACAGTAAGAAGTCTCACAACACCAGGTTAAAGTCCAACAGGTTTATTTGGTAGCAAACGCCAATAGCTTTCAGAGCGCTGCCCCTTCGTCAGGTGGAGTGGGAGATGTGCTCTCAAACAGCACAACCTGGTGTTGTTAGACTTCTCTTCAGGCCCCTCGCTACTTTGTTCATCAATCCAGTCTCTCTTCAGTCGCCTCTGTTGCCAGGATTAAACCCCCACCCTATCCAATCTTCCCTCATAGCTGCAGTTTTCCAGTCCTGGCAACATCCTCGTAAATCTCCTGTTTCCTCTCGAATGCAGTTCCCTCCTCTCTGTGATGAGGTGACCGGAACTGCGCCCAGTCCTCAGGTTCTGGTCTAAATAATGTTTTATATAATTCCAGCAGAAACGCCCTGCTCCAATATTCTATTCCGTGGTTAATAAATGGAAGTGTCAGTGGGGGTGTTCACTTTGGGGATCAGGAATTGAGCCAATGGTTGTTGTATCCGGGAACTCGGTTTCCTCCATTCCCGTTTCTGATCCGGCTTGATCCAGCTGTTTTCCAATTGGAGTTTTGTTTGCATTAGGGAGGAGTTGCAGCAATGGGATGATTTACTCGGACTGTATATCCACCTGTCCTGCCAGCTGTGAGGCAGTGGGCAACCCCAATGAGGGGTACTGTCGGGAGGAGTGTGTCAGCGGCTGTGAGTGTCCCCTCGATCGCTACCTGGAGAACGGGATGTGTGTGAAAGCTGAGAACTGCCCCTGTTATCACCACGGACACAAGTACCCTCCTGGCCAGGCAATCCAGCAGAAATGTAATCGCTGGTGAGTTAAACCGACATTTTCCATTGACTGTCACTCAGTGAAACTAACATTCCCTCCCGATCCTGTCCCTCTCAATAACAATTCACATCACTCAATCATCCAGATCTCCTGCTTACACCCTGAACCCTGCCATATCCCACACACACACCTGCAGCACAGGGTAGGTCAGAGACTGGGAATTCTACAATTCTAACTCACCACCCACAAGTCAGGAGTGTGATGGAATACTCCCCACTTGCCTGGATGGGTGCAGCTCCAACAACACTCAAGAAGCTTGGCACAATCCAGGGCAAAGCAACCCCATTTGATTGGCACCCTATCCATAACATCCACTCCCTCCACCACCGATGCTCAGTAGCAGCAGTGTGTACTATCTACAAGATGCACTGCAGCAACTCACCTAAGATCCTTAGACAGCACCTTCCAAACCCACGACCACTTCCAACTCGAAGGACAAGGGCAGCAGAAACCTGGGAACACCACCTCCTGGAGAGTGACGAGTGTTTGGGGAACGCACGAGAGAGTGACTTTGGGCTAGATGATTAGCTGTGATGGAATGGAATGAGAGAGCGGGTTTGGCCATGCTTTCAAAAGAGCTAATGATTGAACACTCTGTTATATTTTTAAAGGGAGTTTACCGAGTGAAGCAGAGGAAGGAATGAAAACGTCACCTGTTCACTTTGTGTGATTGCTTGATGGAGAAATTAAATTTTCTCTCAGTGAGACAGTGGTTGATGCTGCTGTCTTTGGAGTTCTGAAACCACTCAGGAAACTGAGTGAACTCTGAGCAAATGAGCCGCTTTTTTGACCCAGTGTCAGCTGAGGAAGATTAGAGTGAGCAAGTGAAACAGGCACAGGAGGAGGCCATTTGGCGCCTCGAGCCTGTTCTGCCATTCAGTAGGATCATAGAATCTTTACAGTGCAGAAAGAAGCCATTCGGCCCATTGAGTCGACACTAGCCCCCCTAAAGACCATCCCACCCAGGCCCTCCCTTGCGCCCTATTCCCATGATCTCCACATTCAGCATGGCCAACCAGCACGTCTTTCAGACTATGTGAGGAAACCGGAGCACCCAGAGGAAACCCACACAGACACGAGGAGAATGTGCAGACTCCACACAGACAGTGACCCGAGCTGGGACTCGAACCTGGGCCCCTGGCGCTGTGAGGCAGCAGTGCTAACCCACTGTGTCACGGTGGCAGATAGGATGGTCCTATTTCCTGTGTAGTTGTTATCTGGAGAAGCCTGCTGATTGAGGATTGAAACGGGTTTGCTGTGCTTCTTGGCAGTGTGTGTCGCGGTGGACACTGGGAATGTTCTCACAATGAGTGTGCCGCACAGTGTGCTGTGATTGGAAACCGACACTACACTACATTCGACCACAAACGCTACTCCTCCCATGGAAGCTGTGAGTACACGCTGCTGGAGGTAAGAACCTGCCGCTCGAGTTACAGTGTATCAGAGCAAGATCACAACATGCCAATCATCGCGGAGACTCTATACATTCATTGAGACTCTATCCATTCATTGAGATTCTATACATTAAGAATAGGAAGCAGGAGCATCATGGGAATATCACAGGGCTAGTAATCCAGAGATGGTGGAATTTGAATTCAATGAAAATATCTGGAATGAAGAATCGACTGATGACCATGAAACCATTGTCGATTGTCAGAAAAACCCACCTGGTTCACTAATGTCCTTCAGGGAAGGAAATCTGCCGTCCTTACCCGGTCTGGCCTACATGTGACTCCAGGGCCACAACAATGTGGTTGACTCTCAACTGCCCTCCAAGGACAACTAGGGAATGGGCAATAAATGCTGGCCCAGCCAGCGACGCCCATGTCCCACAAATAAATAAAAACAGTATGTGCCTTTGCGAGTCTCTGTGCGAATCTTTGTGGAAACAATATGCAGAGAATGTGAGGTGGTTAAAGAGGTTGTGAGGTACATCTCTAGCTCAGTGTCTGCAGTAACCCCCTGTTTGTGACCCCCCCATCTCAGTGGCCCCCGATCTCAGCGACCCCTGATCTCAGTGACTCCGATTTCAGTGACCACTGCCTCGGTGACCCCCCTGCCTCGGTGACCCCCCCTGCCTCGGTGACCCCCCCTGCCTCGGTGACCCCCCTGCCTCGGTGACCCCCCCTGCCTCGGTGACCCCCCCTGCCTCGGTGACCCCCCCTGCCTCGGTGACTACTGCCCCTGGCTCAGTGACCCCAGCCTCGGAGACCCCAGCCTCAGAGACATAAGAACATAAGAACATAAGAAATAGGAGCAGGAGTAGGCCATCTAGCCCCTCGAGCCTGCCCGCCATTCAATAAGATCATGGCTGATCTGACGTGGATCAGTACCACTTACCCGCCTGATCCCCATAACCCTTAATTCCCTTACCGATCAGGAATCCATCCATCCGCGCTTTAAACATATTCAGCGAGGTAGCCTCCACCACCTCAGCGGGCAGAGAATTCCAGAGATTCACCACCCTCTGGGAGAAGAAGTTCCTCCTCAACTCTGTCTTAAACCGACCCCCCTTTATTTTGAGGCTGTGTCCTCTAGTTTTAACTTCCTTACTAAGTGGAAAGAATCTCTCCGCCTCCACCCTATCCAGCCCCCGCATTATCTTATAAGTCTCCATAAGATCCCCCCTCATCCTTCTAAACTCCAACGAGTCCAAACCCAATCTCCTCAGCCTCTCCTCATAATCCAAACCCCTCATCTCCGGTATCAACCTGGTGAACCTTCTCTGCACTCCCTCCAATGCCAATATATCCTTCCTCATATAAGGGGACCAATACTGCACACAGTATTCCAGCTGCGGCCTCACCAATGCCCTGTACAGGTGCATCAAGACATCCCTGCTTTTATATTCTATCCCCCTCGCAATATAGGCCAACATCCCATTTGCCTTCGTGATCACCTGTTGTACCTGCAGACTGGGCTTTTGCGTCTCATGCACAAGGACCCCCAGGTCCCTTTGCACGGTAGCATGTTTTAATTTGTTTCCATTGAGATAGTAATCCCATTTGTTATTATTTCCTCCAAAGTGTATAACCTCGCATTTCTCAACGTTATACTCCATTTGCCATATCCTCGCCCACTCACTCAGCCTGTCCAAATCTCTCTGCAGATCTTCTCCGTCCTCCACACGATTCACTTTTCCACTTATCTTTGTGTCGTCTGCAAACTTCGTTACCCTACACTCGAGACCCCTGCCTCGGTGACCCCCCCTGCCTCGGTGACCCCCCCTGCCTCGGTGACCCCCCCTGCCTCGGTGACCCCCCCTGCCTCGGTGACCCCCCCTGCCTCGGTGACCCCCCCTGCCTCGGTGACCCCCCCTGCCTTGGTGACCCCCCTGCCTCGGTGACCCCCCCTGCCTCGGTGACCCCCCCTGCCTCGGTGACCCCCCCCTGCCTCGGTGACCCCCCCCTGCCTCGGTGACCCCCCCTGCCTCGGTGACCCCCCCTGCCTCGGTGACCCCCCCTGCCTCGGTGACCCCCCCTGCCTCGGTGACCCCCCCTGCCTCGGTGACCCCCCCTGCCTCGGTGACCCCCCCTGCCTCGGTGACACCCCCTGCCTCGGTGACCCCCCCTGCCTCGGTGACCCCAGCCTCGGTGATCATGCCTCAGTGACCCCCCCCCCGCCATCTCAGTGACCCCCCATCTCAGTGACCCCCCCGTCTCAGTGACCCCCCCGTCTCAGTGATCCCCCCCGTCTCAGTGACCCCCCCGTCTCAGTGACGACCCACCCGTCTCAGTGACCCCCCCGTCTCAGTGACCCCCCCGTCTCAGTGACCCCCCCGTCTCAGTGACCCCCCCGTCTCAGTGACGACCCCCCCCGTCTCAGTGACGACCCCCCCCGTCTCAGTGACCCCCCCCCGTCTCAGTGACCCCCCCCGTCTCAGTGACCCCCCCCGTCTCAGTGACCCCCCCCGTCTCAGTGACCCCCCCCCGTCTCAGTGACGACCCCCCCCGTCTCAGTGACCCCCCCGTCTCAGTGACCCCCCCGTCTCAGTGACCCCCCCGTCTCAGTGAACCCCCCCATCTCAGTGACGACCCCCCCCCGTCTCAGTGACCCCTCTTGTCTCAGTGACCCCCCCGTCTCAGTGACCCCCCCTGTCTCAGTGACCCCTCTTGTCTCAGTGACCCCCCTGCCTCAGTGACACCCCCCGGCTCAGTGACCCCTCTTGTCTCAGTGACCTCCCCGTCTCAGTGACCCCTCTGTCTCAGTGACCCCTGTCTCAGTGACCCCCCCCGTCTCAGTGACCCCTCTGTCTCAGTGACCTCTGTCTCAGTGACCCCCCCTGTCTCAGTGACCCCCCCTGTCTCAGTGACCCCTCTGTCTCAGTGACCTCTATCTCAGTGACCCCCCCCTGTCTCAGTGACCCCTCCCCCGGTCTGAGTGAATGTGTGTTTGTCTCTCTCTCCAGGACTATGTGGATGGGAAGTTGTTGATCAGTGCTGAGCAGGTGGAGTGTGGGGGCCGGGTGTCTCTGAGCTGCCTGAAGTCCATCACCGTCATCATTTACAAAACTATTGTCAAACTGCGGCACACAGGTACACATTCTGACTGGGTGCCAGGGGGAGGGGCGATAGAGGACAGGGTGCAGGGACTGTCCAGGGAGTGGGGGGACAGGGGTGAGGTAGTTTTGGGATATGGGAAGGGGGGGGGGGGGGCATCTGGGCGGCACGGTAGCACAGTGGTTAGCACTGCTGCCTCACAGCTCCAGGGACCCGGGCTCGATTCCCGGCTTGGGTCACTGTCTGTGCGGAGTCTGCACATTCTCCCCATGTCTGCGTGGGTTTCCTCCGGATGCTCCGGTTTCCTCCCACAGTCCAAAGATGTACAGGTTAGGTGGATTGGCCATGCTAAATTGCCCCTTAGTGTCAGGGGGACTAGCAGGGTAAATACAATGGCTTATGGGGATAGGGTCTGGGTGGGATTGTGGTTGGTGCAGACTCGATGGGCTGAATGGCCTCTTGCTGCACTGTGGAGATTCGATGAGCTGGTGGTGGAGGGATTGTGGGAAACTAAGGGAGGTGGACCAAGGGAGGAGGGAATGGGAATATGGAGAGAGTGTGACTGGGGGAACAAAGAACAAAGAACAGTACAGCACAGGAAACAGGCCCTTCGGCCCTCCAAGCCTGTGCCGCTCCTTGGTCCAACGAGACCAATCGTTTGTATCCCTCCATTCCCAGGCTGCTCATGTGACTATCCAGGTAAGTCTTAAACGATGTCAGCGTGCCTGCCTCCACCACCCTACTTGGCAGCGCATTCCAGGCCCCCACCACCCTCTGTGTAAAAAACATCCCTCTAATATCTGAGTTATACTTCGCCCCTCTCACCTTGAGCCCGTGACCCCTCGTGATCGTCACTTCTGACCTGGGAAAAAGCTTCCCACTGTTCACCCTATCTATACCCTTCATAATCTTGTATACCTCTATTAGATCTCCCCTCATTCTCCGTCTTTCCAGGGAGAACAACCCCAGTTTACCCAATCTCTCCTCATAGCTAAGACCCTCCATACCAGGCAACATCCTGGTAAACCTTCTCTGCACTCTCTCTAATGCCTCCACGTCCTTCTGGTAGTGTGGCGACCAGATCTGGACGCAGTATTCCAAATGTGGCCTCACCAGCGTTCTATACAGCTGCATCATCAGACTCCAGCTTTTATACTCTATACCCTGTCCTATAAAGGCAAGCATACCATATGCTTTCTTCACCACCTTCTCCACCTGTGTTGCCACCTTCAAGGATTTGTGGACTTGCACACCTAGGTCCCTCTGTGTTTCTATACTCCTGATGACTCTGCCATTTATTGTATAACTCCTCCCTACATTATTTCTTCCAAAATGCATCACTTCGCATTTATCGGAATGAAATTCCATCTGCCACCTCTCCGCCCAATTTTCCAGCCTATCTATATCCTGCTGTATTGCCCGACATTGCTCTTCGCTATCCGCAAGTCCAGCCAGGGAGATGGGACTCGGCTAGGAGGGGCCCAGGAAATGAGGCAACAGGGGTGGGAGGGGGGTAAACGGTAGTGGGATTGAGGGAGGGGAGGTTGCGGGTTTGCAAGTAATGGGACTGGGGAAGGAAGGAGCAGTTGCATTAGGGGATGGGCAGACGATGAGGGTCTCTTCACCCTGAGAAGTATGAGGTGATGCACTTTGGAAGGAGTAATTGGACAAGGAAGTACTCAATGAATAGTAGGACACGAGAAGGTTCTGTGGAACAAAGGGACCTTGGCGTGTTTGTACACTGATCTCTGGCAGTAGAAGGACATGTTAGTAGGGTGGTGAAAAAGGCATATGAGACACTCGCCTTTATCAATCGAGGCTTTGATTACAAAAGCAGGGAAGTCATGTTGGAGTTTATAGAACTTTGGTGAGGCCACAGCTGGAGCACTGTGTGCAGTTCTGGTCACCACATTATCGGAAGGATGTGATTGCACTGGAGGGGGTGCAGAGGAGATTCACCAGGATGCTGCCTGGGATGGAGCATTTCAGTTATGAAGAGAGGTTGGAGAGGCTTGGGTTGTTTTCATTGGAGCAGAGAAGACTGAGGGGCGACCTGATTGAGGTGTACAAGATTATGAGTGACACGGACAGAGTGGATAGGGAGCAGCTGTTCCCCTTAGTTGAAGGTTCAGTCATGAGGGGACATAGGTTCAAGGTGAGAGGCAGGAGGTTTAGGGGGGATGTGAAGAAGATTCTTTTTACCCAGAGGGGGGTGATGGTCTGGAATGTGCTGCCTGGGAGGGTGGTGGGGGTGGGATGCCTCACATCCTTTAAAAAGTACCTGGATCAGCACTTGACACATCAAAACATTCAGGGCTTTGGGCCAAGTGCTGGCAGATGGGGTTAGATGGGAGTTCAGGTGTTTCTAATGTGTTGGTGCCGACTCGATGGGCTGAAGGGCCTCTTCTGCGCTGTATGATTCTATGATGCTGTGAGTGAGTTGTGAAGCTGGGCCCTTGTTGCTCATTTTTGTCCTCAGGACCCATTCAGGTGTGAATTCCGATGTGAGGAGAGACTGGAGATGTTCTCAGAGTCTTTGGCACTATGCCAGGGAGAGTAAAACCCAGCGTTGCTGTCAGCAGTCAGTGCTTGTCCGAGGAAGGACTGACTTGCCAGAGACTGAGTGTGGCAGGGGTTCACCAGGCTGGTACCGGGGTTCATGTCCTCTGAGGAGAGATTGGGTCAGCATAAAACAAAGGAGCTGAATTAGGACATTCGGCCCATCGAGTCTGCTCTCCCATCCAATCAGATCACGACTGATCTGATGTGATAATCCTCAACTCCACTTTCCCGCCTTATCCCCATAACCCTGGACTTCCTGACTGATTACAAATCTGTCCATCACAGCCTTAAACAAACGTAACGATCCTCTGCAGCCCTCTGTGGGAAAGAATTCCACAGATTCACTCCCCTCTGAGAGAAGAAATCCCTACTCATCTCTGTCTGAAATGGGCGACCCCCTCACTCTGAGATGATGCCCTCTGGTCCCAGCCTTTCCCACAAGGGGAAACAACCTCTCAGCATCGACCCTGTCAAACCCCTGAGAATCCTATGTGTCTCAATCAGGTTAACTCGATTCTCCTGAACTCTAATGAGTACAGGTCCAATCTACTCAACCTCCCCTCATCAGAAAAAACCCTCCAGACCCAGGATCAACCCAGTGAACCTTCTCTGGACTGCCTCCAATGCTAGTATATCTTTCTTTAGATAAGGAAACCAAAACTGTTCAGATTATTCCAGGTGTGGTCTGACTAGTGCCTTGTACAATTTTAGCAAGACTTCCCTATTTTATACTTCATTCCCTTTGAAATAAAGGCCAATATTCCATTTGCCTTTCCCAATTACCTTCTGAACTTGCATGCGAGCTGTTTGTGATTTATGCACGAGGCTCGGGCCTGTATTCGCTGGAGTTGAGAAGGAGGAGAGGGGATTGGATTGAAATGTATAAAATTCAAACAGGGCCGGACAGATTAGACGCAGGGAGGATGCTTTCCCTGGTTGGGGAATCTGGAACTGGGAGTCACAGCCTGAGGATACGGGGTAGACCGTTTGGGACTGAAATGAGGAAACATTTCTTCACTCAGAGGGTGGTGAACCTGTGAAATTCTCTGCCACAGAAAGCTGTGGAGACTGAGTCACTGAAGGTATTCAAGAAAGAGAATTTTGTTGAGATTTAGAACACAGAACATAGAACATTACAGCGCAGTACAGGCCCTTCGGTCCTCGATGTTGCGCCGACCAGTGAAACCAATCTAAAGCCTCTCTAATCTACACTATTCCAATATCATCCATATGTTTATCCAATAGCCATTTGAATGCTCTTAATGTTGACGAGTCCACGACTGCTGCAGGCAGGGCATTCCACGCCCTTACTACTCTCTGAGTAAAGAACCTACCTCTAACATCTGTCCTATATCTCTCACCCCTCAATTTAAAGCTATGTCCCCTCGTGCTAGCCATCACCATCCGAGGAAAAAGGCTCTCACTATCCACCCTATTTAATCCTCTGATCATCTTGTATGCCTCTATTAAGTCACCTCTTAACCTTCTTCTTTCTAACGAAAACAACCCCAAGCCCCTCAGCCTTTCCTCATACGATTTTCCCACCATACCAGGCAACATCCTGGTAAATCTCCCCTGCACCCTTTCCAACACTTCCACATCTTTCCTATAACACGGCGACCAGAACTGTACGCAATACTCCAAATGCGGCCGCACCAGAGTTTTGTACAGTTGCAGCATGACCACCTGGCTCCGAAACTCTATCCCTCTACCAATAAAAGCTAACACGCCTTCTTAACAACCCTATCAACCTGGGTGCCAACTTTCAGGGATCTATGCACATGGACACCCAGATCCCTCTGTTCATCCACACTACCAAGTATCTTACCATTAGCCCAGTACTCTGTATTCCTGTTACTCCTTCCAAAGTGAATCACCTCACACTTTTGCGCATTAAACTCCATTTGCCACCTCTCAGCCCAGCTCTGCAGCTTATCTATGTCCCTCTGTAACCTGCCACTTCCCTCCGCACTGTCTACAACTCCACCGACTTTAGTGTCATCCGCAAATTTACTAATCCATCCTTCCACGCCCTCATCCAGGTCATTAATAAAAATGACAAACAGCAGTTGCTCCAAAACAGATCCTTGCGGTACACCAGTAGTAACTGAACTCCAGGATGAATATTTCCCATCAACCACCACCCTCTGTTTTCTTACAGCTAGCCAATTCCTGATCCAAACCACTAAATCACCCTCAATCCCATGTGTCCGTATTTTCTGCAAAAGCTTACCATGGGGAACCTTATCAAACGCTTTGCTGAAATCCATATGCACCACATCAACCGCTTTACCCTCATCCACCTCTTTGGTCACCTTCTCAAAGAACTCAGTAAGGTTTGTGAGGCACGACCTATCCTTCACAAAACCGTGCTGACTATCCCTAATCAAATTATTCCTTTCTCGGTGATTATAAATCCTATCTCTTATAATCCTTTCCAATACTTTGCCCACAACAGAAGTAAGGCTCACCAGTCTATAATTACCAGGGTTGTCCCTACTCCCCTTCTTGAACAAGGGGACAACATTTGCTATCCTCCAGTGTTCTGGCACTGTTCCTGTAGACAATGACGACACAAAGATCCTCTCTCGCCTCCCAGAGAATCCTAGGATAAATCCCATTTGGCCAAGGGGACTTATCTATTTTTACCCTTTCCAGAATTGCTAACACCTCCTCCTTATGAACATCAATCCCATCCAGTCCAACAGCCTGCATCTCAGTACTCCCCTCAACAACACTGTCCCTCTCCAGTGTGAATACCGACGAAAAATATTCATTTAGTGCCTCTCCTATCTCTTCAGACTCCACGCATAACTTCCCACTCCTGTCCTTGACTGGCCCTAATCTTACCCTAGTCATTCTTTTACTCCTGACATACCTATAGAAAGCTTTAGGGTTTTCCTTGATCCTACCTGCCAAAGACTTCTCATGTCCCCTCCTGGCTCTTCTTAACTCTTTCTTTAGGTCCTTCCTGGCTAACTTGTAACTCTCAAGCGCCCTAACTGAGCCTTCACGTCTCATCTTAACATAAGTCTCCTTCTTCCTCTTCACAAGAGATTCAACCTCCTTAGTAAACCACAGTTCCCTCACACGTCTGCTTCCTCCCTGCCTGACAGGTACATATTTATCAAGGACGCGTAGTAGCTGTTCCTTGAACAAGTTCCACATTACAATTGTGCCCATTCCCTGCAGTTTCCTTTCCCAACCTATGCCAGCTAAATCTCGCCTAATCGCATCATAATTTCCTTTCCCCCAGCTATAACTCTTGCCCTTTGGTATATATCTATCCCTTTCCATTGCTGAGGTAAACGTAATCGAATTGTGGTCACTGTCACCAAAGTGCTCACCTACCTCCAAATCTAACACCTGGCCTGGTTCATTACCCAGTACCAAATCCAATGTGGCCTCGCCTCTTGTTGGTCTATCTACATACTGCGTCAGGAAGCCTTCCTGCACACATTGGACAAAAACTGACCCCTCTAAAGTACTCGAACTATAGATTTTCCAGTCAATATTTGTAAAGTTAAAGTCCCCCGGTACAACTACCCTGTTACTTTCACTCCTATCCAGAATCATCTTTGCAATCTTTTCCTCTACATCTCTGGAACTTTTCGGAGGTCGATAAAAAACTCCCAACAGGGTGACCTCTCCTTTCCTGTTTCTAACCTCAGCCCAAACTACCTCAGTAGACGAGTCCTCATCAAATGTCCTTTCTGCCACCGTAATACTGTATTTGAATAGCATCAAGGGGCATTGGGAGAAATCAGGAATGTGGCATTGAGATAGAGGTTCCACCATGGTCATATTGAACGGGGGAGCCAGCTCGAAGGGCCGAATGGCCTACTCCTGTTTCTAGTTTCTATGTCCCTCTCTGGGTGTCTGATATGTTTTATTGTGTGTTCCCAGGAGATGTGAGTGTGAACGGTCAGGATGTGAGATTACCGTTCTCGAATACAGACCTGTCCGTATATCCAGCATCGTCCACATTCCTCGTGGTGCTGACATTCGGAGCTCAGATACACTGGGGCCTGGAGTTCAGCGCAGCTTATATCATCCTGCAACCTGTGTACGCACACAGAGTGAGTGTACACGGCCACTCCAAGGGCGCATCGAGCACAGGCTCACTCTCAATCCACTCTGGCCACAGAGTGGGGAGGCCGGTTGGGGGAGTGGGTGGGGTCTGGGAGTTTGTTGAGGGTGGGGGACTGGAGGTGAGGGAGTAGGTGGGTGAGGTTGGTGTTGTGTGGGTGAGGGTGGGGGAGCAGGGTGGGGGTGGGGGTGAGGGAGTGGGTGGGTGGGGTTGGGGTTGTGTGGGTGAGGGTGGGGGAGCAGGGTGGGGGTGGGGGTGAGGGAGTGGGTGGGTGGGGTTGGGGTTGTGTGGGTGGGGGGATGGTGGAGGTGAGGATGGGGGTTGTGGGGTTGTGGTGGGGGAGAGTGAGGGGGTGGGGGTGAAGGGGGGGGTGAGGGTGAGGAGGTGAAGGTGGGGTGGTGGTGACAGGGTGGGGGTGAGGGTGGGGTTGTGGGGGGAGAGTGAGGGGGTGAACATAGAACATAGAACATAGAACATTACAGCGCAGAACAGGCCCTTCGGCCCACGATGTTGCACCGACCAGTTAAAAAAAAACTGTGACCCTCCAACCTAAACCAATTTCTTTTCGTCCATGAACCTATCTACGGATCTCTTAAACGCCCCCAAACTAGGCGCATTTACTACTGATGCTGGCAGGGCATTCCAATCCCTCACCACCCTCTGGGTAAAGAACCTACCCCTGACATCGGTTCTATAACTACCCCCCCTCAATTTAAAGCCATGCCCCCTCGTGCTGGATTTCTCCATCAGAGGAAAAAGGCTATCACTATCCACCCTATCTAAACCTCTAATCATCTTATATGTTTCAATAAGATCCCCTCTTAGCCGCCGCCTTTCCAGCGAAAACAATCCCAAATCCCTCAGCCTCTCCTCATAGGATCTCCCCTCCATACCAGGCAACATCCTGGTAAACCTCCTCTGCACCCTCTCCAAAGCCTCCACATCCTTCCTGTAATGTGGGGACCAGAACTGCACACAGTACTCCAAGTGCGGCCGCACCAGAGTTGTGTACAGTTGCAACATAACGCTACGACTCCTAAATTCAATCCCCCTACCAATAAACGCCAAGACACCATATGCCTTCTTAACAACCTTATCTACTTGATTCCCAACTTTCAGGGATCTATGCACACATACACCTAGATCCCTCTGCTCCTCCACACTATTCAAAGTCCTCCCGTTAGCCCTATACTCAACACATCTGTTATTCCTACCAAAGTGAATTACCTCACACTTCTCCGCATTAAACTCCATCCGCCACCTCTCGGCCCAACTTTGCAACCTGTCTAAGTCTTCCTGCAAACTACGACACCCTTCCTCATTGTCTACCACACCACCGACTTTGGTGTCATCAGCAAATTTGCTAATCCACCCAACTATACCCTCATCCAGATCATTAATAAATATTACAAACAGCAGTGGCCCCAAAACAGATCCCTGAGGTACACCACTTGTAACCGCACTCCATGATGAATATTTACTATCAACCACCACCCTCTGTTTCCTATCCGCTAGCCAATTCCTGATCCAATTTCCTAGATCACCCCCAATCCCATACATCTGCATTTTCTGCAGAAGCCTACCATGGTGAACCTTATCAAACGCCTTACTAAAATCCATATATACCACGTCCACTGCCTTGCCCCCATCCACCTCCTTGGTCACTTTCTCAAAAAACTCAATAAGGTTAGTAAGGCACGACCTACCTGCCACAAAACCATGCTGACTATCACCTATCAATTCATTACTCTCCAAATAACTATAAATCCTATCCCTTATAATTTTTTCCAACATCTTGCCGACAACAGAAGTGAGACTCACCGGTCTATAATTCCCGGGGAAGTCTCTGTTCCCCTTCTTAAACAATGGGACAACATTCGCTAACCTCCAATCTTCTGGTACTGAAGGTAGGGGTGGGGGTGAAGGTAGCGGTGGGGTTGGGAGGGTGAAGGTGGGGGGATGGTGACGAGGTGGGGTGAGGGTGGGGGGGTGGTGACGGGGTGGAGTGAGGGTGGTGACGGGGTGGGGTGAGGGTGGTGACGGGGTGGGGTGAGGGTGGGGGGGTGGGGTGAGGGTGGGGCGGTGGGGTGAGGGTGGGGGTGTGGTGAGGGGGTGGGGTGAGGGTGGGGGGGTGGTGAGGGGGTGGGGTGAGGGTTGGGGGGGTGGTGAGGGGGTGGGGTGAGGGTGGGGGGGTGGTGAGGGGGTGGGGTGAGGGTGGGAGGGTGGTGAGGGGGTGGGGTGAGGGTGGGGGGGGTGGTGAGGGGGTGGGGTGAGGGTGGGGGGGGTGGGGGGGTGGTGAGGGGGTGGGGTGAGGGTGGGGGGGTGGTGAGGGGGTGGGGTGAGGGTTGGGGGGTGGGGTGAGGGGGTGGGGTGGGGTGAGGGTAGGGTGGGTGGTGAGGGGGTGGAGTGAGGGTGGGGGGGTGGTGAGGGGGTGGAGTGAGGGTGGGGGGGTGGTGAGGGGGTGGGGTGAGGGTGGGGGGGGTGGTGAGGGGGTGGGGTGAGGGTGGGGGGGTGGTGAGGGGGTGGGGTGAGGGTGGGAGGGTGGTGAGGGGGTGGGGTGAGGGTGGGGGGGGTGGTGAGGGGGTGGGGTGAGGGTGGGGGGGGTGGGGGGGTGGTGAGGGGGTGGGGTGAGGGTGGGGGGGTGGTGAGGGGGTGGGGTGAGGGTTGGGGGGGTGGTGAGGGGGTGGTGTGGGGTGAGGGTAAGGTGGGTGGTGAGGGGGTGGAGTGAGGGTGGGGGGGTGGTGAGGGGGTGGAGTGAGGGTGGGGGGGTGGTGAGGGGGTGGGGTGAGGGTGGGGGGGGTGGTGAGGGGGTGGGGTGAGGGTGGGGGGGGTGGTGAGGGGGTGGGGTGAGGGTGTGGGGGTGAGGTGAGGGTGGGGGGGTGGTGAGGGTGTGGGGTGAGGGTGGGGGGGGTGGTGAGGGGGTGGGGTGAGGGTGGGGGGGGTGAGGGGGTGGGGTGAGGGTGGGGGGTGGTGAGGGGGTGGGGTGAGGGTGGGGGGGTGGTGAGGGGGTGGGGTGAGGGTGGGGGTGTGGTGAGGGGGTGGGGGTGTTCGCTGTTCATGGTGTTAGCGCTCTGATGACTCACTCCTTCTCGCTGCAGGTGCGGGGATTGTGTGGAACCTTTAACTGGATCCAGAGCGATGAGTTTTCCACCCCGGACGGTGACATTGAGAGGAACCCGGCTATTTTTGTCAATAAATTCAAAGCGTCTCCGAGTTGTCCAAACGTCGAGCCTCTGACTCTGGACACTTGCAGCACCTTTGCACAGCGCCGGCAATACGCTGAGGATTCCTGCCAGATACTCCACAGCACCCTGTTTGAGGTAACGCCGAGGGTCAGGGGTCATCCCGAGGGTCAGGGGTCACCCTGAGGGTCGGTGGTCTCTCTGAAGGTCGAGGATCGCCCTGAGGGCCAGGGGTTTCTCTGAGGGTTGTGGTGAACCATCGTTGGTTCCCACTGTGGGATTGTTCTAATGTTGTTGTTGGGCGAGGGTGGGATTGATACACCTGTGGTTGTTACTGTTGTGGCACATCCCAGTCGGGCTCCGCCTCCTGGGAGAGGTATAAGACCCCCTGCTCGGGCAGGACCTCTTCAGTCTGGGATAGTGTGTTAAAGTTCTATTAAGTTCCATTGTTAGACAATAAAAGCCTTCTGTTACCGAAGCTTCGTGCCTCGTGTTCAATTGATGCGCATCAATTTTATTGTCTAACATTAAGCTCTCGACGGAAGGGAAAAAGAAAGGAGAGTATGGAGCAAATCCTAAAGCCAGAACGTCTGACGCTAGATCCACGTGCGGTGGGCGCTTCTAACACCTTCGACCACTGGCTGAAGTGTTTTGAAGATTACCTGGCAGCCTCCGCAGCGGTCACCACAGATGATGACAGACTCCGGGTCCTCCATGCAAGGGTAAGCGACACAGTCTACCTCGCGATCCGTGCGGCCACCACTTACCCGAGGGCCCTCGAGCTTTTAAAAAAGCGCTATACGAAACCTCCCAACAAGATCCACGCTCGTTACCTCCTCGCTACACGATGTCGGCAGTCGGGCGAAACCATGGAGGATTACGCCAATGAGCTCTTGCAGCTTGCCAGGGGCTGTGACTGCAAAGCTGTGTCGGCTGAGCAGTACATGTACGACCTCGCCCGAGATGCGTTTGTGGCCGGGGTCGGGTCTTCATACATCCGTCTCAAGCTGCTAGAAAAGGGAAATCTCAACCTGACCCAAGCTATGGAATTGGCTGAAATGCTTGAGGCGGCTTCGAAGAGCTTGGTCCTGTATCCGGAGGACCACGTGGAGACAACGTGGCAGGAGCAGTCGCAAATCCCTCCTCGCCCCACGGGCTCGAAGTGCAGTGTTATGGCGTGCTCCCATGTAGACCCGACGACGGCTACAGCCGCATGCGGCCCGCGGTGCTACTTCTGCGGAGGAGCCAAGCATCCACGACAAAAGTGTCCCGCTAAAGCGGTGGTCTGTAACCTATGCGGTAAAAAGGGGCACTACGCGAAGGTGTGCAGATCGAAGCCCAAGAACGGCAGTGCGGCCTGTGACCCTTCGGAACGGGGATCATCACCATCGACGTCGAAGTACTCACGGGGTTCGTCCACGTGCGAGTCCAGGACGACGCCATTGCGGTCGACGGAGTCGGAGGAGGATGACCACCAGGGGTCGCTACGTTTGGCGCCCTCACTCATGTGCGATTCATGGGGGCGGCCATTTTGGTCGACGATGACCATGAGCGACCAGCAGGGGTCCTCAGCATCGACCTCAGCTGCCTGCAGTGACGTTCACGGACCAACGGTGGCGTCGATCACCCTGGACCAGGCTAAGCCTCACAGGCTTGACTGTTCGATGATGGATAAACAGGTAAATGGTCGTGCAATTTATTGTCTGTTTGACAGCGGGAGCACTGAGAGCTTTATTCACCCTGACACTGTAAAGAGGTGTGGACTCCAGATTCAACCTGCCAAACAGACAATCTCTATGGCATCAAGGTCCCGGTCTGTCCCTGTGCTAGGACGTTGTGTGGTAACCTTGAAAGTGCAAGGCACAATTTACGAGCGATTCAGGCTCCTTGTGTTGCCGCATCTTTGCGCACCAATTCTCCTCGGAATAAATTTTATGGTCCACATGAAGAGTGTGATCCTACAGTACGGTGGGCCACTCCCTTCGCTGACAGTAGGGGAACAGCTGCAGTCTCCAAATTGTCCAAAGCGCCCCGCATGCAATCTTTCTACATTAAAGATCACCACACCCTCTTTATTCAAGAATCTGGTACCAGGCTGCAAGCCCATCGCTACTAAAAGTAGGCGTTACAGCACTGAAGATCGGATCTTCATCAGATCTGAGGTTCAGCGACTCCTCAAAGAAGGGATCATACAGCCCAGTGTTAGTCCGTGGAGAGCACAGGTTGTGGTGGTCAAGAGCGGGAACAAACCCCGGATGGTCATTGATTATAGTCAGACCATTAATCGATATACGCAGCTGGATGCGTATCCCCTCCCGCGCATATCTGATATGTTCAATCAGATTGCGCAGTACCGGGTGTTCTCCACCATAGACCTTAAGTCCGCCTACCACCAACTCCCCATCCGCCCAGAGGACCGACACTACACGGCTTTTGAGGCGGATGGTCGTCTGTATCAGTTTCTTAGGGTTCCATTTGGTGTCACCAATGGGGTCTCGGTCTTCCAGCGTGCTATGGACCGAATGGTGGACCAGAACAGGCTGCGGGCTACCTTCCCGTACCTGGATAATGTCACCATCTGCGGCCATGATCAGCAGGACCATGACACAAATCTCCAAAACTTTTTACGCACTGCATCTCGCCTG
Source organism: Mustelus asterias (assembly GCF_964213995.1). Lineage (NCBI taxonomy): Eukaryota > Metazoa > Chordata > Chondrichthyes > Carcharhiniformes > Triakidae > Mustelus > Mustelus asterias. The sequence goes on from NW_027590496.1 coordinate 87,561, forward strand.
AATTTGACCTACAACAGGGAGAAGTGTGTATTCCGTACGCGCCGGTTAGCCATCCTGGGATACGTGGTGGAAAATTGGGTCATTGGCCCTGATCCAGACCGTATGTGCCCCCTTGCTGAACTTCCCTTGCCCGCTAGCGCAAAAGCACTGAGAAGATGCCTAGGCTTTTTCTCCTATTATGCGCAGTGGGTCCCCAACTACGCGGACAAAGCCCGTCCACTTATTAAGTCCACGACTTTTCCACTCACGCCAGAGGCCCAATTGGCCTTCAAGGAATTGAAACACGACATTGCGAAAGCCACGATGCACGCGGTAGACGAATCCATCCCGGTTCAGGTGGAAAGCGATGCATCGGATTTCGCCCTGGCCGCCACACTAAACCAGGCGGGCAGGCCCGTCGCGTTTTTTTCCCGCACCCTCCAAGGCCCCGAAATTCGGCATTCAGCGGTGGAAAAGGAGGCCCAGGCCATTGTGGAGGCCGTCAGACACTGGCGCCATTACCTGGCGGGGAAGCGGTTCACCCTGATCACGGACCAGCGGTCCGTGGCGTTCATGTTCAACAACACGCAGAGGGGCAAGATCAAGAATGATAAGATCTTGCGGTGGAGAATTGAACTCTCCACCTATAACTACGATATCATGTATCGTCCAGGGAAACTCAATGAGCCCTCGGATGCCCTCTCGCGCGGAACATGCGCTACTATGCAGGAGGATCGCTTGAACGCCCTCCATAATGACCTGTGCCATCCTGGGGTCACTCGGCTCTACCACTTTATCAAAGCCCGCAACCTGCCTTACTCGGTGGAGGACGTCAGGTCGGTGACAAGGAGCTGTCGGATTTGCGCGGAATGCAAACCGCACTTTTACCGACCTGACCGGGCACATTTGGTCAAGGCCACTCGCCCCTTCGAGAGGCTGAGTGTGGATTTTAAGGGCCCCCTTCCCTCAACAGATCGGAACGTGTACTTTCTGAACATAATAGATGAGTACTCCCGGTTCCCGTTTGTTGTCCCCTGTGCGGACACGTCGGCTGCCACGGTGATCAAGGCATTCCGTGATCTTTTTACCCTGTTCGGGTACCCCAGCTATATCCATAGCGACAGGGGCTCGTCGTTCATGAGTAATGACTTGAGGCAATTCCTGCTCTCATACGGGATTGCCTCTAGTAGGACCACGAGTTACAACCCTAGGGGTAATGGACAGGTGGAGAGAGAGAATGCTACAGTCTGGAAGGCTGTCCTATTGGCGCTGAAGTCCAAAGGCCTTCCAGTCTCCCATTGGCAGGAGGTCCTCCCAAATGCGCTTCACTCCATTCGCTCCCTCCTGTGTACGACAACCAATGCTACTCCCCACGAGAGGATGTTCTCATTCCCTCGGAAGTCGTCCTCAGGGATATCTTTACCAGCCTGGTTGACGTACCCAGGACCCGTCCTCCTGCGGCGACATGTAAGGACCCGCAAGTCCGACCCCTTGGTCGAACAGGTCCACCTCCTCCACGCCAACCCTCAGTATGCCTATGTGGCATATCCTGACGGGCGAGAGGACACAGTCTCGATCCGAGACCTGGCGCCCGCAGGGGACGTAGCAACTCCTGTCGCTCCCATACCCCCAGTGACGAATCCCTTATCCCTTATTTCTCCCCCGGACGTGGCGCGGACAGCACCGGGACCAGTGCTTAACAGTTTTACTCCAATGTACAGCTTGCCTGAGCCCCGAAGATCGTCGCCATTGCAGAATGTATCGGGATCCCCTGCACTACCGCTTCATCAGGGTCAACCGGCCCGTGAGTCCGTGGGAGAACAGCTGGACGCTGTTTTGGGGAGAACGCCACCGCAAGCACCTGCTCCGGTGTCACCGCCGGTATTGAGGAGGTCACAACGACGGTGCGGTCCTCCAGACCGTCTGAACTTATAATCTGGTGACATTTTAGTCTGTTTTTGTACCCCGCCGGCCTTTGTTCTCAAAGGAGGGGTGAATGTAGTGAACCATCGTTGGTTCCCACTGTGGGATTGTACTAATGTTGTTGTTGGGCTAGGGTGGGATTGATACACCTGTGTTTGTTACTGTTGTGGCACATCCCAGTCGGGCTCCGCCTCCTGGGAGAGGTATAAGACCCCCTGCTCGGGCGGGACCTAGTCAGTCTGGGATAGTGTGTTAACGTTCTATTAAGTTCCATTGTTAGACAATAAAAGCCTTCTGTTACCGAAGCTTCGTGCCTCGTGTTCAATTGATGCGCATCAAGGGTCGAGGGTTGCCCTGAGGGTCAGGGGTCGCCCTGAGGGCCGGGGGTCGCCCTGAGGGCCGGGGGTCGCCCTGAGGGCCGGGGGTCGCCCTGAGGGCCGGGGGTCACCCTGAGGGCCGGGGGTCGCCCTGAGGGCCGGGGGTTGCCCTGAGGGCCGGGGGTCGCCCTGAGGGCCGCGGTTCGCCCTGAGGGCCGCGGTTCGCCCTGAGGGCCGCGGTTCGCCCTGAGGGCCGCGGTTCGCCCTGAGGGCCGCGGTTCGCCCTGAGGGCCGGGGGTCGCCCTGAGGGCCGGGGGTCGCCCTGAGGGCCGGGGGTCGCCCTGAGGGTCGGGGGCAGCCATTAAGGAATCGTCAGGAAGCCAAAAACTCAATTTCTGTAAATTTCATGTTGAATACATTGGTGAGTGATCACACAAGAGAACGGATAATCACTTTTTCTCGCTCCCTCTCCCCATCCTCTCCCTCCCTCCCTCCCCCACCCCCCCACCCCACACTCTCTCTCTCTCTCCCTCCCCACCCCCTCCCTCTCTCTCCCCCCCCCTCCCTCCCCACCCTCTCCCTCACTCCCCCTCCCCACTCTCTCCCTCTCTCTCCCCCCCTCCCTCTCTCCCCCCCACCCTCTCTCTCTCTCCCCACCCTCTCCCTCTCTCCCCCCTCCCTCTCTCCCCCCCCACCCTCTCTCTCCCCCCGCCCTCTCTCTCTCTCTCCCCCCCCCCACACTCTCTCTCCCCCCTCTCTCTCTCTCTCTCCCCCCCCTCCTTCCCACTCTCTCTCTCTCTCCCCCCCTCCTTCCCACTCTCCCTCTCTCTCTCCCCCACCGCACCCTCTCTCTCTCTCTTTCTCTCTCTCTCCCCCCCCCCCACTCTCTCTCCCCTCTCTCTCTCTGTCTCTCTCCCCCACCCCACTCTCTCTCTCTCTCTCTCTCCCCCCCCTCCTTCCCACTCTCCCTCTCTCTCTCCCCCACCGCACCCTCTCTCTCTCTCCCCCCCCACCCACCCCCCCCCCCCCCCCACACTCTCTCTCTCCCCTCTCTCTGTCTCTCTCCTCTCCTCCCTCAGCCCTGCCATGACGTGCTGGATGTGGATCCATACTACACCCTGTGTCTGTCTGATGTGTGTGGCTGTGAGTCCGGTTCGGAATGTCTGTGTGGGATTCTCGCTGCGTTTGCCCGGGATTGTGCCCAGGAAGGAGTGCGGCTTGAATGGAGAAAAAGCAACTTCTGCCGTGAGTAAACTGAGGGTTTGGGGTAGAGGAATCTGAGCTTTGTGATTGGAGTTTTGTCTGAGGATGCTGCTTCTGTTACAGGTGTCTCCTGTTACCTGGCCCACCGTGTAGAATCCACAGATTTGTGACGATTGTGTGGGGCCTGGAGCAGGCTTTGAGGTGTGGGCTGTGGTGACCGGAGAAGGTCGCCGGGGTTTGATTGGGTTTGGAAGCTGCCTCCTCACTGTCACTCACTGGAGGCCGTTCAGAGAAGGTTCACTGGGATGATCCCCAGGATGGAGGGATTGTCTTATGGGGAAAGGTTAACCAAACTGGGACTCATTGGAGTTTAGAAAAATGAGAGGTGATCTCATCTACATAAGAACATAAGAAATAGGAGCAGGAGTAGGCCATCTAGCCCCTCGAGCCTGCCCCGCCATTCAATAAGATCATGGCTGATCTGATAGTGGTTTAGTTCCACTTACCCGCCCGCTCCCCATAACCCTTAATTCCCTTATTGATCAGAAATCTATCTACCTGTGACTTAAACATATTTATCGAGGTAGCCTCCGCTGCTTCAAAGGACAGAGAATTCCAGAGATTCACTACCCTCTGAGAGAAGAAGTTCCTCCTCAACTCTGTCCTAAACTGACTCCCCCTTATTTTGAGGCTGTGTCCTCTAGTTCTTGTTTCCTTTCTAAGTGGAAAGAATCTCTCTGCCTCTACCCTATCCAGCCCCTTCATTATCTTATATGTCTCTATAAGATCTCCCCTCAGCCTTCTAAACTCCAACGAGTACAGGCCCAATCTACTCAATCTCTCCTCATAAGCTACACCCCTCATCTCCGGTATCAACCTGGTGAACCTTCTCTGCACTCCCTCCATGGCCAATACGTCCTTCCGCAAATACGGGGACCAAAACTGCACACAGTACTCTAGTTGTGGCCTCACCAGTACCTTGTACAGTTGCAGCAAGACCTCCCTGCTTTTATACTCCATCCCCTTCGAGATAAAGGCCAACATTCCATTTGCCTTCTTGATCACCTGCTGCACCTGCAAACTGAGTTTTTGCGATTCATGCACAAGGACCCCCAGGTCCCTCTGCACAGTAGCATGTTGTAATTTTTCACCATTTAAATAATAGTCCATTTTACTATTATTCCTTCCAAAGTGGATAACCTCACACTTGTCAACGTTATACTTCATCTGCCAGATCCTCGCCCACTCACTTAGAACATAGAACATAGAAAAGCACAAACAGGCCCTTCGGCCCACAAGTTGCGCCGAACATGTCCCTACCTACTAGGCTTACCTATAACCCTCTATCTTACTAACTTCCATGAACTTATCCAAAAGTCTCTGAAAAGACCCGATCAAATCCGCCTCCACCACCACTACCGGCAGCCGATTCCACGCACCCACCACCCTCTGAGTGAAAAACGTACCCCTAACATCTCCTCTGTACCTACTCCCCAGCACCCTATACCTGTGACCTCTTGTGGCAACCATTTCAGCCCTGGGTAAAAGCCTCTGAGAATCCACTCTATCAATACCCCTCAACATCTTATACACCTCTATCAGGTCACCTCTCATCCTTCGCCTCTCCAAGGAGAAAAGACCGAGCTCTCTCAACCTATCCTCATAAGGCATGCCACCTAATCCAGGCATCATCCTTGTAAATCTCCTCTGCACCCGTTCTATGGCTTCCACATCCTTTCTGTAATGAGGCGACCAGAACTGGGCACAGTACTCCAAGTGGGGTCTGACCAGGGTCCTATACAGCTGCAGCATTATCTCCCGATTTCTAAACTCAATTCCTCTATTGATGAAGGCCAGTATTCCATACGCCTTCTTAACCACAGCCTCTACCTGCGACGCTGCTTTGAGCGTCCTATGAACCCGGACTCCAAGATTCTTCTGATCTTCCACACTGCCAAGCGTCTTACCCTTAATATTATATTCTTTCATCCTATTCGACCTGCCAAAATGAACCACCACACACTTATCTGGGTTGAAGTCCATCTGCCAGTTCTCCGCCCAGTCTTCCATCTTATCTATGTCTCGTTGCAATTGCTGACATCCCTCTACACTATCCACAACCCCACCAACCTTTGTGTCATCAGCAGACTTGCCAACCCATCCTTCCACTTCCTCATCCAGGTCATTTATAAAAATCACAAAGAGCAAGGGTCCCAGAACAGATCCCTGGGGCGCTCCACTGGTGACCGACCTCCATGCTGAAAAAGACCCATCTACAACCACTCTTTGCCTTCTCTGGGCAAGCCAGTTCTGAATCCACAAGGCAATGTCCCCTTGTATCCCATGCCCCTTCACTTTCTCAATAAGCCTTGCATGGGGCACCTTATCAAACGCCTTGCTGAAATCCATATAAACTACATCTCCCACTCTTCCCTCGTCTATGTATCTAGTTACATCTTCAAAAAATTCAATTAGGCTCGTAAGGCATGATCTGCCTTGGACAAAGCCGTGCTGGCTATTTCTGATCATACTATTCCTCTCCAGATGTTCATAAATCCTGCCTCTCAGGATCTTCTCCATCAACTTACCAACCACTGAGGTTAGACTCACCGGTCTATAATTTCCCGGGCTATCTCTTCTCCCTTTCTTGAATAACGGAACCACATCCACAATCCTCCAATCCTCTGGAACCTCTCCCGTCTCCATTGATGACGCAAAGATCATCGCCAGAGGCTGAGCAATCTCTTCCCTCGCCTCCCACAGTAACCTGGGGTACATCCCATCCGGTCCCGGCGATTTATCTAACTTGATGCTTTTCAAAAGCTCCAACACATCCTCTTTCCTAATGCCCACATGCTCAATCTTCTCAGTCCACTGCAAGTCTGCACTGCAACTACCAAGATCCTTTTCCACTGTGAATACTGAAGCAAAGTATTAATTGAGTACCTCTGCTATTTCTACCGGTTCTATACAGACTTTCCCACTGTCACATTTGATAGGTCCTATTCCTTCTCATCTTATCTTCTTGCTCTTAACATACTTAGAACCAGAGAACCATAGAAAATTACAGCTCAGAAACAGGCCTTTTGGCCCTTCTTGTCTGTGCCGAACCATTTTATGCCTAGTCCCACTGACCTGCACTTGGACCATATCCCTCCACACCCCTCTCATCCATGAACCCGTCCAAGTTTTTCTTAAATGTTAAAAGTGACCCCGCATTTACCACTTTATCTGGCAGCTCATTCCACACTCCCACCACTCTCTGCGTGAAGAAGCCCCCCCTAATATTCCCTTTAAACTTTTCTCCTGTCACCCTTAACCCACGCTCTCTGGATTTTTTCTCCCCTAGCCTCAGCGGAAAAAGCCTGCTTGCATTCACTCTATCGATACCCGTCAAAATCTTATACACCTCTATCAAATCTCCCCTCAATCTTCTACGCTCCAGGGAATAAAGTCCCAACCTATTCAATCTCTCTCTGTAACTCAGCTTCTCAAGTCCCGGCAACATCCTTGTGAACCTTCTCTGCACTCTTTCAATCTTATTTACATCCTTCCTGTAACTAGGTGACCAAAACTGGACACAATACTCCAAATTCAGCCACACCAATGCCTTATATAACCTTACCATAACACTCCAACTTTTATACTCGATACTCCGATTTATAAAGGCCAATGTACCAAAGGCACTCTTTACGACCCTATCCACCTGTGACGTCACTTTTAGGGAATTCTGTACCTGTATTCCCAGATCCCTCTGTTCAACTGCACTCTTCAGAGTCAACATAGAAACATAGAACAGTACAGCACAGAACAGGCCCTTCGGCCCACGATGTTGTGCCGAGCTTTATCTGAAACCAAGATCAAGCTATCCCACTCCCTATCATCCTGGTGTGCTCCATGTGCCTATCCAATAACCGCTTAAATGTTTCTAAAGTGTCTGACTCCACTATCACTGCAGGCAGACCATTCCACACCCCAACCACTCTCTGCATAAAGAACCTACCTCTGATATCCGTCCTGTATCTCCCACCACGAACCCTATAGTTATGCCCCCTTGTAATAGCTCCATCCACCCGAGGAAATAGTCTTTGAACGTTCACTCTATCTATCCCCTTCATCATTTTATACACCTCTATTAAGTCTCCCCTCAGCCTCCTCCGCTCCAGAGAGAACAGCCCTAGTTCCCTCAACCTTTCCTCATATGACCTACCCTCCAAACCAGGCAGCATCCTGGTAAATCTCCTCTGCACTCTTTCCAGCGCTTCCACATCCTTCTTATAGTGAGGTGACCAGAACTGCACACAATATTCCAAATGTGGTCTCACCAAGGTCCTGTACAGTTGCAGCATAACCCCACGGCTCTTAAACTCCAACCCCCTGTTAATAAAAGCTAACACACTATAGGCCTTCTTCACAGCTCTATCCACTTGAGTGGCAACCTTTAGAGATCTGTGGATATGGACCCCAAGATCTCTCTGTTCCTCCACAGTCTTCAGAACCCTACCTTTGACCCTGTAATCCACATTTAAATTTGTCCTACCAAAATGAATCACCTCACATTTATCAGGGTTAAACTCCATTTGCCATTTTTCAGCCCAGCTTTGCATCCTATCTATGTCTCTTTGCAGCCTACAACAGCCCTCCACCTCATCCACTACTCCACCAATCTTGGTGTCATCAGCAAATTTACTGATCCACCCTTCAGCCCCCTCCTCTAAGTCATTAATAAAAATCACAAAGAGCAGAGGACCAAGCACTGATCCCTGAGGCACACCGCTAGCAACCTGCCTCCAATCCGAAAATTTTCCATCGACCACCACCCTCTGTCTTCGGTCAGACAGCCAGTTACCTATCCAATCGGCCAACTTTCCCTCTATCCCACACCTCCTCACTTTCATCATAAGCCGACCATGGGGGACCTTATCAAACGCCTTACTAAAATCCATGTATATGACATCAACTGCCCTACCTTCATCAACACACTTAGTTACCTCCTCAAAAAATTCTATCAAATTTGTGAGGCACGACTTGCCCTTCACGAATCCGTGCTGACTATCTCGGATTAATCCGCATCTTTCTAAATGGTCGTAAATCCCATCCCTAAGGACCCTTTCCATCAATTTACCAACCACCGAAGTAAGACTAACCGGTCTATAATTACCAGGGTCATTTCTATTCCCTTTCTTAAACAGAGGAACAACATTCGCCATTCTCCAGTCCTCTGGCACCATCCCCGTGGACAGCGAGGACCCAAAGATCAACGCCAAAGGCTCTGCAATCTCATCCCTTGCCTCCCACAGAATCCTAGGATACATTTCATCAGGCCCAGGGGACTTATTGACCTTCAGTTTATTCAAAACTGCCAAGACATCCTCCCTCCGAACATCTATTTCCTCCAGCCTATTAGCCTGTAACACCTTCTCTTCCTGAAAAACATGGCCCCTCTCCTTGGTGAACACTGAAGAAAAGTATTCATTCATCACCTCGCCTATCTCTACTGACTCCATACACAAGTTCCCACTACTGTCCTTGACCGGCCCTAACCTCACCCTGGTCATTCTTTTATTCCTCACATAAGAGTAAAAAGCCTTGGGGTTTTCCTTGATCCGACCCGCCAAGGACTTCTCATGTCCCCTCCTAGCTCTCCTAAGCCCCTTTTTCAGCTCATTCCTTGCTAACTTGTAACCCTCAATCGAGCCATCTGAACCTTGTTTCCTCATCCCTACATAAGCTTCCCTCTTCCTTTTCACAGGACATTCCACCTCTTTTGTGAACCATGGTTCCCTCACTCGGCCATTTCCTCCCTGCCTGACAGGAACATACCTATCAAGGACATCCAGTATTTGTTCCTTGAAAAAGTTCCACTTTTCATTAGTTCCTTTCTCTGACAGTTTCTGTTCCCAACTTATGCCCCCTAATTCTTGCCTAATCGCATCATAATTACCCCTCCCCCAATTGTAAACCTTGCCCTGCCGTACGGCCCTATCCCTCTCCATTGCAATAACAAAAGACACCGAATTGTGGTCACTATCTCCAAATTGCTCTCCCACAACCAAATCTAACACTTGGCCCGGTTCATTTCCCAGTACCAAATCCAATGTGGCCTCACCTCTAGTCGGCCCATCCACATATTGTGTCAGGAAACCCTCCCGCACACACTGCACAAAAACTGCCCCATCCAAACTATTTGACCTACAAAGGTTCCAATCAATATTTGGAAAGTTAAAGTCCCCCATGACAACTACCCTGTGACCCCCACACATATCCATAATCTGCTTAGCAATTTCTTCCTCCACATCTCTATTACTATTTGGGGGCCTATAGTAAACTCCTAGCAACGTGACCGCTCCTTTCCTATTTCTAACTTCAGCCCATATTACCTCAGTGTGCAGATCCCCCACAAAGTGCCTTTCCGCAGGCGTTAAACTATCCTTGATTAACAATGCCACTCCTCCACCTCTTTTACCAGCTTCCCTACACTTAGTGAAACATCTATACCCCGGAACGTCCAACAACCATTCCTGTCCTTGTTCTACCCACGTCTCCGTAATGGCCACAACATCGTAGTCCCAAGTACCAATCCACGCCCCAAGTTCATCTACCTTGTTCCGGATGCTCCTTGCATTGAAGTAGACACACTTCAACCCACCTTCCTGTCTACCAGTACCCACCCTTGACCCTGATACCTTCCCCAATACCTCACCACCCTCACTGACTTCTGGACTACAACTCCCTTTCCCACTCCCCTGACAAATTAGTTTAAACCCCCCTGAAGAGCCGTAACAAATTTCCCTCCGAGGATATTGGTGCCCCTCTGGTTCAGGTGCACCCCGTCTTGTTTGTACAGGTCCCACCTTCCCCAGAACGTGTTCCAATTATCCACGTATCTGAAACCCTCCCTCCTACACCATCCCTGCAACCACATATTTAACTGCACTCTCTCCCTGTTCCTCAACTCGCTATCACGTGGTACCGGCAATGTACCAGAGATGACCACATGTTTCGTCTTGGCTCTCAGCTTCCAGCCCAGCTCCAGAAATTCCTGCTTTAAATCCCCGTCCCTTCTCTTACCTATGTCATTTAACTTCGTCGAAGGGGCAGCGCTCCGAAAGCTTATGGTATTTGCTACCAAATAAACCTGTTGGACTTTAACCTGGTGTTGTGAGACTTCTTACTGTTCTTCCATTGAGCCAGTGTTTAATCCAGTTTACTACCTCCCCATGTATACCTAGCGACTGAACCTTCCTAACTAACCTCCCATGAGGGACCTTGTCAAAGGCCTTGCTGAAATCCAGGTAGACAACATCCACCGCCTTCCCTTCATCCACTTTCCTGGTAACCTCCTCGAAAAACTCTAATAGATTGGTCAAACATGACCTACCACGCACAAAGCCATGCTGACTCTCCCTAATAAGTCCCTGTCTATCCAAATATTTGTAGATCCTATCCTGTATCACACCTTCCAATAACTTGCCCACCACCGACGTCAAACTTATTGGCCGATAATTTCCCGGATTTCTTTTGGAACCTTTTTTAAACAACGGAACAACATGAGCCATCCTCCAATCATCCGGCACCTCCCCCGTGAATACTGTCATTTTAAATATGTCTGCCAGGGCCCCTGCAAGTTCAACACTAGCTTCCCTCAAGGTCCATGGGAATACCTTGTCCGGTCCTGGGGATTTATCCACTCTGATTTGCCTCAAGACAGCGAGCACCTCCTCCCCTTTAATCTGTAAAGGTTCCATGACCTCCCTACCAGTTTGCCCTATTTCCGTAGACTCCATGCCCGTTTCCTCAGTAAATACGAATGTAAAAAAACCATTTAGTATCTCTCCCATCTCTTTTGGTTCCATACACAGTCGACCACTCTGGTCTTCAAGAGGACCAATTTTATCCCACACTATCCTTTTGCTCCTAACATACCTATAGAAGCTCTTTGGATTTTCCTTCACTCTGTCTGCCAAAGCAACCTCATGTCTTCTTTTAGCCCTCCTGATTTCCCTCTTAAGTAGCTTCTTGCACTTTTTATACTCCTCGAGCATCTGATCTGTTCCTTGCTGCCTGTACATTTCATACAACTGTCATTCCTCATAAGAACATAAGAACATAAGAAATAGGAGCAGGAGTAGGCCATCTAGCCCCTCGAGCCTGCCCCGCCATTCAATAAGATCATGGCTGATCTGACATGGATCAGTACCACTTACCCGCCTGATCCCCATAACCCTTAATTCCCTTACCGATCAGGAATCCATCCATCCGCGCTTTAAACATATTCAGCGAGGTAGCCTCCATCACCTCAGTGGGCAGAGAATTCCAGAGATTCACCACCCTCTGGGAGAAGAAGTTCCTCCTCAACTCTGTCTTAAACCGACCCCCCTTTATTTTGAGGCTGTGTCCTCTAGTTTTAACTTCCTTACTAAGTGGAAAGAATCTCTCCGCCTCCACCCTATCCAGCCCCCGCATTATCTTATAAGTCTCCATAAGATCCCCCCTCATCCTTCTAAACTCCAACGAGTACAAACCCAATCTCCTCAGCCTCTCCTCATAATCCAAACCCCTCATCTCCGGTATCAACCTGGTGAACCTTCTCTGCACTCCCTCCAATGCCAATATATCCTTCCTCATATAAGGGGACCAATACTGCACACAGTATTCCAGCTGCGGCCTCACCAATGCCCTGTACAGGTGCATCAAGACATCCCTGCTTTTATATTCTATCCCCCTCGCAATATAGGCCAACATCCCATTTGCCTTCTTGATCACCTGTTGTACCTGCAGACTGGGCTTTTGCGTCTCATGCACAAGGACCCCCAGGTCCCTTTGCACGGTAGCATGTTTTAGTTTGTTTCCATTGAGATAGTAATCCCATTTGTTATTATTTCCTCCAAAGTGTATAACCTCGCATTTCTCAACGTTATACTCCATTTGCCATATCCTCGCCCACTCACTCAGCCTGTCCAAATCTCTCTGCAGATCTTCTCCGTCCTCCACACGATTCACTTTTCCACTTATCTTTGTGTCGTCTGCAAACTTCGTTACCCTACACTCCGTCCCCTCCTCCAGATCATCTATATAAATGGTAAACAGTTGCGGCCCGAGTACCGATCCCTGCGGCACGCCACTAGTTACCTTCCTCCAACCGGAAAAACACCCATTTATTCCGACTCTTTGCTTCCTGTCGGATAGCCAGTCCCCAATCCACTTTAACACACTACCCCCAACTCCGTGTGCCCTAATCTTCTTCAGCAGCCTTTTATGGGGCACCTTATCAAACGCCTTTTGGAAATCCAAAAACACCGCATCCACCGGTTCTCCTCCATCAACCGCCCTCGTCACATCTTCATAAAAATCCAACATGTTCGTCAAGCACGACTTTCCCCTCATGAATCCATGCTGCGTCTGATTGATCGAGCCATTTCTATCCAGATGCCCTGCTATCTCCTCTTTAATAATGGATTCCAGCATTTTCCCTACTACAGACGTTAAGCTGACCGGCCTATAGTTACCCGCCTTTTGTCTCCTTCCTTTTTTAAACAGCGGCGTAACATTAGCCGTTTTCCAATCAACCGGCACTACCCCAGAATGCAACGAGTTTTGATAAATAATCACTAACGCATCCACTATTACCTCTGACATTTCTTTCAATACCCTGGGATGCATTCCATCCGGACCCGGGGACTTGTCCACCTTCAGTCCCATTAGTCTACCCAGCACTGCCTCTCTGGTAACATTAATCGTATTAAGTATTTCTCCTGCTGCCAACCCTCTATCGTTAATATTTGGCATACTATTTGTGTCCTCCACCGTGAAGACCGACACAAAAAACTTATTTAAAGACTCAGCCATATCCTCATTTCCCACTATTAACTCCCCCCTCTCGTCCTCCAAGGGTCCAACATTCACTCTAGCCACTCTATTCCTTTTTATATATTTATAAAAACATAATCAGTGTTACAATCTCCCTCGAGAACCAAGGTTCCTGATTCCTATTTACTTTGCCTTCAATCCTGACAGGAACATACAAACTCTGCACTCTCAAAATTTCTCCTTTGAAGGCCTCCCACTTTCCATTTACATCCTTACCAGAGAACAGCCTGTGCCAATCCACACTTCCCAGATCCCTTCTCATTTCATCAAATTTGGCCTTTTTCCAGTTCAGAACTTCAACCCGAGGACCAGATCTATCCTTATCCACGATCAGGTTGAAACTAATGGCATTATGATCACTGGATCCAAAGTGTTCCCTCACACTCACATCCATCACCTGCCCTAACTCATTTCCCAATAGGAGATCCAAGATCGCATCCTCTCTAGTTGGCACCTCTATATACTGATGTAGAAAATTCTCCTGAACACATTTTACAAACTCTACCCCGTCTAAACCTTTAACAGTATGCGAGTCCCAATCTATATGTGGAAAATTAAAATCCCCTACTATCACAACTTTGTGTTTCTTGCAGTTGTCAGCTATCTCTCCGCTGATTTGCTCCTCCAATTCTCGCTGACTATTGGGTGGTCTATAATACAAGCCCATTAATGTGGTCATACCTTTCCTGTTTCTCAGCTCCACCCATAGGGCCTCTGTAGACAAGCTCCCTAATCTATCCTGCCTGAGTACCGCTGTAACATTTTCCCTGACCAACAATGCCACCCCCCCACCTTTTATCCCTCTGCCTCTATCCTATCTGAAACATTGGAACCCTGGAACATTGAGCTGCCAGTCCTGCCCCTCCTGTAGCCAAGTTTCACGAATGGCTATAATGTCATATTTCCATGTGTCTATCCACGCCTTCAGCTCATCTGCCTTCCCCACAATTCTCCTGGCATTGAAATAGACACACCTCAAAAAATTATTTCCACCACACTCTACCCTTCCATTTGTGATTTTGCTTGAACTAACCTGTCTTTTTACCCCTACTCCACTATCTGCTCTGGCACTCTGGTTCCCACCCCCCTGCAAATCTAGTTTAAACGCTCCCCAATAACACTAGCAAATCTCCCTGCAAGTATATTGGTCCCCTTGTAGTTTAGGTGTAACCCGTCTCTCTTGTACAGGTCCCACCTGCCCCAAAAGAGGTCCCAATGACCCAAGAATTGGAAACCCTGCCCCCTGCACCAGTTCCTCAGCCACGTGTTCATCCGCCCAAGCATCCTACTCCTGCCCTCACTGGCATGTGGCTCAGGTAGCAATCCTGAGATTACTACCCTCGGGGTCCTGCTTTTTAACTTCCTTCCAAGCTCTTTGTACTCACTCTTTAGGACCTCCTCACTCTTCCTTCCCACGTCATTGGTACCGACGTGTACCACGACATCTGGCTGATCACCTTCCCACTTTAGAACGCTGTGCACGCGATCAGAGACATCGCTGACCTTGGCACCTGGGAGGCAACAAACCATGCGGGAGTCTCTGTCCCGACCACAGAACCTCCTGTCTGTACCTCTGACCATTGAGTCCCCTATCACTACTGCTCTCCTCTTCTTCATCCCACCCTTTTGCGCTGTAGAACCAGACTCAGTATCAGAGTTCCGGCTGTCGCAGCTTGTCCCAGGTAAAGCATCTCCCACAACAGTATCCAATTCAGTATACCTGTTGTGGAGGGGTATGGCCACAGGGGAACCCTGCTCTGCCTGTCCTTTCACACTGCCATTTCCTCTCCTTACAGTAACCCAATTTCCTGTGCTCTGCTGCTTAGGTGTAACTATCTCCCTAAAGCTACTGTCTATATACGTCTCATTCTCCCGAATTAGATGGAGGCCATCAAGCTCCTTCACCAGTTCCCTAACACTCTTTGCTAGCAGCTGCAGCTGAATGCATTTTTTGCAGGTGCTGTCGTCAGGGATACCGGAGGTCTCCCTGATCTCCCACATCCTGCAAGAGGGGCATTCCAACATCCTGCCTGGCATTTTTTTTTTAGCCTGGGGAAAAACAAGAATAAACTTTCTGGGAAAGAAAAAACTTACTCTCGCCTCTGCCTGTTCTCGCCGAATGCCTTGGGGTTTTCCTTTATCCTGTCTGCCAAGGCCTTCTCATGACCCCTTCTGGCTCTTCTAATTTTCCTCTTATTTTCCTTCCTACTAGTCGTATACTCTTCTAGATTTCTAACATTACCTAGCTCCCTGAACCTTTTGTAGGCTTTTCTTTTCTTCTTGACTAAATTCATGACAGCTTTCGTGCACCATGGTTCCTGTGACCTACCACAGAGAGAATAGAGGGATACAAAAGAATGGTTAATGGGCACATGAGCGGCGCAGGCTTGGAGGGCCGAAGGGCCTGTTCCTGTGCTGTATTGTTCTTTGTTCTTTGTACCATAACTCACCTGTCTCATTGGACCGTTGCTGTGCAGAGCTCCAGACAAATTTTCCTTGAAGATTTGCCACATTTCTTCTGTACATTTCCCTGAGCAAACTTCCTTCCAATTTATGCCACTAATTTCTTGCCTAATAGCCTCGTAATTGCCCTTACTCCAAATAAACACTTTCCTAGCTCAGCTGATCCTATGTCTCTCCAATGCTAATGTAAAGGAGATAGAGTTATGATCGCTATCCCCAAAATGCTCTCCCACTGAGAGATCTGACACCTGCCCAGGTTCATTCCCTAATACCAAATCAAGTACAGCCTCTCCTCTTGTAGGCTTATCCACATACTGTGTCAGGAAGCCCTCCTGAACACACCTAACAAACTCCTCCCCATCTAAACCCCTTACCCTAGGGATATTCCAATCGATATTTGGGAAATTAAAATCTCCCATCACAACCACTCTGTTATTATCACATCTCTCCAGGATCTGCTTCCCAATCTGCTCCTCCACATCCCTGCTACTATTGGGCGGCCTATAGAAAACACCCAGTAAAGTTATTGACCCCTTCCTGTTGCGAACCTCCACCCACAGAGATTCCGTAGACAATCCCTCCGTGGCATCCATCTTTTCTACAGCCGTGACACTATCCCTGATCAACAGTGCTACTCCCCCACCTCTTTAGCCTATCCAAATCACTCTGCAGACTTTCCGCATCCTCCACGCCATTCGCTTTCCCATTCATCTTTGTGTCATCCGCAAACTTTGTTACCTTACACTCGGTCCCCTCCTCCAGATTGTCCATATAATAGTAAACAGTTGAGGCCCCAGTACCGATCCCTGCGGCACGCCACTAGTCACCAACTGCCAACCAGAAAAGCTCCCATTTATTCCAACTCTCTGCTTCCTGTTAGATAGCCAATCCTCAATCCACGCTAACCCTTTACCCCCAACTCCGTGTACCCCAATCTTCTGCAGCAACCTTTTGTGAGGCATCTTATCGAACGCCTTCTGGAAATCCAAAAACACCACATCCACCGGTTCCCCTCTGTCAACCGCACTCGTTACATCTTCATAAAAATCCAGTAAATTTGTCAAACACGACTTTCCCTTGATGAATCCATGCTGCGTCTGCTTGATCGAACCATTTTTTTCCAGGAGTCCTGCTATTTCTTCTTTAATGATGGATTCCAGCAATTTCCCAACTACGGACGTTAAGCTAACCGGCCTGTAGTTACCCGCCTTTTGTCTACCTCCTTTTTTAAACCGTGGCGTCACATTAGCTATTTTCCAATCAGCCGGCACTTCCCCAGAGTCCAGCGAATTTTGATAAATTACAACCAACGTATCTGCTATTACTTCTGCCATTTCTTTCAGTACCCTGGGATGCATTCCATCCGGGCCCGGGGACTTGTCTACCTTTAGTCCCATTAGCCTACCAAGCACTACCTCTTTAGTAACAGTAATCGTTTTAAGGACCTCACCCCCTACAGTCCCACGACCATCAATTTTCGGTAAGCTATTTGTGTCCTCTACCGTGAAGACCGACACAAAAACTTGTTTAAGGCCTCGGCCATTTCCTCGTTTCCCATTATTAAATCCCCCTTCTCGTCTTCTAAGGGTCCAACATTTACTTTAGCTCCTCTTTTCCTTCTTATATATTTGTAAAAACTTTTACTATCAGTTTTTATATTTTGTGCTAGTTTAGTTTCATAATCTATCTTTCCTTTCTTTATCGCTTTCTTAGTAGTTCTTTGTTGTTTTTTAAAGCTTTCTCTATCTTCTAATTCCCCACTAGTTTTGGCCACTCTGTACACATCGGTTTTTAATTTAATACTCTCCTTTATTTCCTTAGTTATCCACGGCTGGTTATCCCTTTTCTTACCGTCCTTCTTTATCACAGGAATATATTTTTTGCTGAGGACTGAGAAAAATCTCCTTAAAAATCCGCCACTGTTGCTCAGCTGTCCTACCAACTAGTCTGTGCTCCCAGTCTACATTAGCCAACTCTGCCGTCATCCTATTGTACTCCCCTCTGTTCAAGCAGAGGACACTGGTTTGGGACCCTACTTTCTCACCCTCCATTTGTATTAGAAATTCAACCATATTGTGATCACTCATTCCAAGAGGATCCCTCACAAGAAGATCCTTAATTTTACCTGTCTCATTACACAGGAGCAGAGCCAAGATAACTCGCTCCCTCATAGGTTCTGTAACATACTGTTCGAGGAAACTATCCCGACAGCATTCTAAGAACTCTTCCTCAAGTCCACCGCGTCCGACTTGAGTCAACCAATCAATATGCAGGTTAAAATCCCCCATGATTATTGCTGTTCCGTTTTTGCACGCATCCATTATTTGCTTGTTTATAGCCCGACCCACCTCAAAGTTATTATTTGGGGGCCAATAGACCACGCCCACCAGTGACTTTCTCCCCTTACTATTCCTTATCTCCACCCACAACGATTCCACATTCTGCTCCTTCGAGCCTATATCGTCTCTCACTACCGCCCTGATGTTATCTTTAATTAACAAAGCTACCCCACCTTCTTTTCCTTCCTGTCTATCCTTCCAAAATGTCTGATACCCCTGGATATTCAGTTCCCAGTCCTGGTCACCCTGCAACCACGTTTCTGTAATGGCCACTGGATCATACCCATTTGTACTGACTTGTGCCATCAACTCATTCACTTTGTTTCGAATGCTACGTGCATTCAGGTAAAGTGTCTTTATGCTAGCCTTTATATGGACCCGATTTGTTCGTGCATTCTTTTGATTGCACGCTCTGTCCCTACCTGTCGCAAACTGGTTATCCTTCCCCAGACCGTCTCCTTGCTCTGCGTTGACCACCTCCCTTCTTGTGAAATCATAGAAACCCTGCAGCACAGAAAGAGGCCATTCGGCCCATCAAGTCTGCACCAACCACGATCCCACCCAGGCCCTATCCCCTTTTTCCTTCATATTTACCAGCTAATCCCTCGAACCTACGCATCTCAGGAAACTAAGGGGCAATTTAGCATGGCCAATTAACCTAACCCGCACATCTTTGGACTGTGGGAGGAAACGGAGCACCTGGAGGAAACCCACGCAGACATGAGGAGAATGTGCAAACTCCGCACAGACAGTGACCCAAGCCGGGAATCGAACCCGGGTCCCTGGAGCTGTGAAGCAGCAGTGCTAACCACTGTGCTACCGTGCCGCCACCTTTTTTACTCTGCCTGAGCCCTTGACTCCTTTAACTAGATGAATGTCCTCATCGTTAACCTGCACTCGTACCCTCTCCTTTACCTTTGATTTTGTAATTCCCCATACCCCTGAACCCTCCCCCCCACTATTTAGTTTAAAGCCCTATTTACAGCCCTGGTTATACGATTCGCCAGGACTCTGGTCCCAGCACGATTCAGACGAAGACCATCCATCTGAACAGCTCCCATCTTCCCCAATACTGGTACCAATGTCCCATGAATTCAAACCCATTCCTCCCACACCAATCCTTGAGCCACGCATTTACCTCCTTCATCTTATTGAGCTTAGCCAACCTTCCCACCAGGATATTGGTCCCCCTGGGATAAAAGTGCCACCCGTCTTTTTTGTTCAGGTCACACCTGCCCCTAAAGAGGTCCCAATGGTCCAGGAACCTGAATCCCTGCCCCCTGCTCCAGTCCCTCAGCCACGCATTCATCCTCCACCTCACTCCATTCCTGCCCTCACCTTCCCGTGGCACAGGCAGCAATCCTGAGATTACTACCTTTGTGTTCCTCCTTCCCAACTGTCTACCTAACTCCCTATATTCTCTTTTCATGACCCCTTCCCTCTTCCTACCTATGTCAGCGGTACCAATATGTACCACGACCTCTGGCTCCTCTCCCTCCCACCTCAGGATTTCTGGGACGCGACCAGAGACATCCCGGATCCCGGCACCAGGGAGGCAGCCCACCATCCGAGACTCCCATCTGCCTCCGCAAAAACGCCTGTCCGTCCCCCTGACTGTCGAGTCCCCGATTAATACTGCCTTCCTCCTCCTTTCCTTAGCCCTCTGAGTTACAGGGCCGGACTCTGCTCCAGAGACACGGCCACTGCTGCTTCCCCCAGGCGGGCTGTCCCCCCCAGCAGTACTCAGACAGGAGTACTTATTGTGAAGGGGCACATCCACCGGGGTGCTCTCTATCACCCGAGCTTTCCTCCTCCTGGCCGTTACCCACTTGTCTGCCTCCCGTGGCCCTGGTGTGACCACCTGCTGATAGCTCCTGTCTATCACCTCCTCATTTTCCGAACCAGACGAAGATCCTCGAGCTGCAGTTCCAGTTCTCTAACACGGTCCCTCAGGAACCGCAGCTCGACACACCCCTCACAGATATGGACGTCTGGGAAGCCAGGAGCCTCCAGGACCTCCCACATCCTACATTGGGAACAACAGACTGGCCTCACACGCATAATTTCCCTTCTTATTTCAAGGAACACAGAGAAACGTACTGCAGAATTAAACTTACCCCGCCTCGCCCTTTCCGCCTCGTCCTTTCCGCCTACGTCCTTTCCACCTCGCCCTTTCCGCCTCGCCCTTTCCGCCTCGCCCTTTCCGCCTACGCCCTTTCCGCCTACGCCCTTTCCGCCTCGCCCTTTCCGCCTACGCCCTTTCCGCCTACGCCCTTTCCGCCTCGCCCTTTCCGCCTACGCCCTTTCCGCCTCGCCCTTTCCGCCTCACCCTTTCCGCCTACGCCCTTTCCGCCTACGCCCTTTCCGCCTCGCCCTTTCCGCCTCACCCTTTCCGCCTACGCCCTTTCCGCCTACGCCCTTTCCGCCTCGCCCTTTCCGCCTCACCCTTTCCGCCTCACCCTTTCCGCCTCACCCTTTCCGCCTACGCCCTTTCCGCCTCACCCTTTCCGCCTACGCCCTTTCCGCCTCGCCCTTTCCGCCTACGCCCTTTCCGCCTCGCCCTTTCCGCCTCGCCCTTTCCGCCTACGCCCTTTCCGCCTCGCCCTTTCCGCCTCACCCTTTCCGCCTCACCCTTTCCGCCTCACCCTTTCCGCCTACGCCCTTTCCGCCTCGCCCTTTCCGCCTCGCCCTTTCCGCCTCGCCCTTTCCGCCTACGCCCTTTCCGCCTCGCCCTTTCCGCCTCGCCCTTTCCGCCTCGCCCTTTCTGCCTCGCCCTTTCCGCCTCGCCCTTTCCGCCTCGCCCTTTCCGCCTACGCCCTTTCCGCCTACGCCCTTTCCGCCTCGCCCTTTCCGCCTCGCCCTTTCCGCCTCGCCCTTTCCGCCTACGCCCTTTCCGCCTCGCCCTTTCCGCCTCGCCCTTTCCGCCTCGCCCTTTCCGCCTCACCCTTTCCGCCTCGCCCTTTCCGCCTCGCCCTTTCCGCCTCGCCCTTTCCGCCTCGCCCTTTCTGCCTACGCCCTTTCCGCCTACGCCCTTAGAGCCAAAGCCCTTCAGCTCTCACTCTGCTCCCTTCTCACTCCCGCTGCCCGCTCTCAACGCTCCCCGCTGGATACCGCGGCCTGTTTTTTAAACCTCCCGCGCACTGAAAGAAAATTCAATAACCCTTCCCACAACACCCCTCGCGCGGCCTACTTCCAGTCGAGACTTTAAAAGTTTAAAAATAAATAAACTAAACCCACGAAAAAGTGATTTAAAAGTCGATCTCTTACCCCAGCACCTCCTGTAACAAATCGCTCCTCCTTGCCTGTCTCAGGATGAACAATGTCGCAGTGTCTGAAGCTCAGACTCCAGCTCATCAACCCTGAGCTGGAGTTCCTCAAGCAACCAACACTTACTGCAGACATGCTCACTGGGAACCACAGTGGGGTCCGCCAGCTCCCACATCATGCACAAACAACACATCACATGACCCTCCATCACAATTACTTTGTTTAAGTTATTACAAACTAAGAAATAATCCTACTCTGCCTCGCCCGTTTCCAACTGAGCCCGATGAGCCAAAGCCCTTTAGCTCTCACTCTGCTCCCTGCTCACTCCGCTGCCTGCTAACGAAGCTGCCCGCTGGATAGTGCGGCCTGCCTTTTAAACTTTACGCGCTAAAAAAACCCTTCCCAGCTCACCCCGCGGCCCACTTCCGCTTTACTTTTAAAGTAACTTTCTTAACAAAAAACAAACCCCACAAAAAACTAAAAATGAGCCAGTCGCTTACCTTATCTGTCCCGCCACAAATCGATCCTCCTCTCAGCTTGTTCCAACAAACAATGAGAACGATTTGCCAGGTGAGTGGCTTTATATATTTAAAAAAAAACCCTTCCCAGCTCACCCCGTGGCCCACTTCCGCTTAACTTTTAAAGTAACTTTTTTAAAATAGATAGAGGATTCTGAAGGGGTTTGACAGGGTAAATACGGAGAGGATATTTCCCCTCATGGGACAGTCTCGAACCAGAGGGCAGAGTCTCAGGATAAAGGGGCACTAAGTTGAATTTCTTCTCTGAGGGTTGAGAATCTTTGGAACTCCTTTGCCATCGAGAGCCGTGAGGACAGAGTCCTTGTGCATATTTAAGGCTGAGATAGGTTTTTAATCAGTAAGGAAATTGAGGGTTACGGGGAAAGGGCGGGAAAGTGAAGCTGAGAAATGTCTGATCAGCCATGATCCTATTGAATGGTGGAGCACCTTCGTGGGGCCGAGTGGCCTCCTCCTGTTCCTGTTTCTGATCGTCCTATAGCAGTTCTGTGAATTTGTCTCCTCTCTCTGATAGGTTGAGTGTGTAATTGTGTAAATATAAGTAGTCAGGCGTCCAACAGAGACAGGGCCCCAGCATTGGATTGTGGGAATAGTCCAATGATTCGCTGGGGAAAACCTCTCCAAGTTTCACAGGTAATTACCCAGAGACACAAACTTCCTGTGGACACGAGCCCTGATCTGGGACCTTCCGGAAAGATTATTTAAATCACAAACTTCCTGTGGACACGAGCCCTGATCTGGGACCTTCCGGAAAGATGATTTAAATCACAAACTTTGAATGGTTCCACCAGGGTCACACCAATAGTTATCCAGAGAAAGTGAGAAGCTTTAAAACCATTTCTAACCTCCAGCTAACTCTTGTACAGACCCAGGGTGAATCCCCTCCCTCATGGGCCTCTCCTCATACTCCTGACCCCCCAGAAGACTCCCCCTGACCACCCCCCCATGGGAGTAACCCACTCCCCCCACACACAGGACCCCCCCCTGATTCTTCCTTGCGTCCTTGCAGACCCCAGTCTCATCGACACACCTGCCCAAGCCCACCTGATTATGCAACCCCCCCACTCCCACCCACCTCCTCCCTGAAGCACAACACCTCTGTGTCTGATATCACCCCCCTCTGCCCCCAACCCCCGATCCCCCTCACATCCCATCCAGTTCCCTTCTCCCCGGATGCGCAATGAATTTAGCTGCTGTCCAGCTGCTCTGGAGGGGGGTGTGGGGGCGCGGGGAGTGTGGGGGGGTGGAGAGTGCAGGGTGGGGAGTGTGGGGGGGAGGTTGGGGAGTGCGGGGGTGGGGGGGGAGAGTCTGTGTCCTTCTTCATTCCGACAAAGAGAGTCTTTGGAGAGGCACGGTGCTCTGAATCTCAGCCGCCCTTTGATGTGTGTTGGGAATGCTGGACTCACTTGTCTGAAAGGTGAATAGTGTGCATTTTTCCAGCAATCTATTGTGGAACTAGCAAGAGACCGGATCGTGTTGACTGAGCAATGAGCCAGGACGCGTTACCAGTCTCTGGATGTGAAATTATCTGATGGAGATGGCAATGTATCAGAGTTCAGTGTTCGGGGGGGGAAAGGTCAAACTGATTGACTGGGGGTGAAGCCAAGGCTGTGGACAGTAGATGGTTAAACGACAGAGGGGTCAGTGGGAGGTCTTCCAAAGACTTCAATCCAATAGAAAAGCTGCTTCGAGCCCAGAGAGAAAATCTCCACCAATCAGAAAAATCAGCAGTAAACAAGGATTGAGATCAGGAGAAAGAGACACAAAAATTACACAATTCCCAATGGCCTGGTTAGTTACGGATGTTATAATTGGTTAAACATAGAACATAGAACAGTACAGCACAGAACAGGCCCTTCGGCCCACGATGTTGTGCCGAGCTTTATCTGAAACCAAGATCAAGCTATCCCACTCCCTATCATCCTGGTGTGCTCCATGTGCCTATCCAATAACCGCTTAAATGTTTCTAAAGTGTCTGACTCCACTATCACTGCAGGCAGTCCATTCCACACCCCAACCACTCTCTGTGTAAAGAACCTACCTCTGATATCCGTCCTGTATCTCCCACCACGAACCCTATAGTTATGCCCCCTTGTAATAGCTCCATCCACCCGAGGAAATAGTCTTTGGTTAAGGATGTCATGGTTAGTTAAGGATGTTGTGGTTAGTTAAGGACATCGTGGTTAGTTAAGGATGTTGTGGTTAGTTAAGGACATCGTGGTTAGTTAAGGATGTTATGAACAAAGAACAAAACAAAGAAAATTACAGCACAGGAACAGGCCCTTCGGCCCTCCAAGCCCGCACCGACCATGCTGCCCGACTTAACTAAAAGCCCCTACCTTTCCGGGGACCATATCCCTCTATTCCCATCTCATTCATGTACTTGTCAAGACGCCCCTTAAAAGTCACTATCGTATCCGCTTCCACTACCTCCCCCGGCAACGAGTTCCAGGCACCCACCACTCTCTGTGTAAAAAATCTGCCTCGTACATCTCCTTTAAACCATAGAACCATAGAAAATTACAGCTCAGAAACAGGCCTTTTGGCCCTTCTTGTCTGTGCCAAACCATTTTATGCCTAGTCCCACTGACCTGCACTTGGACCATATCCCTCCACACCCCTCTCATCCATGAACCCGTCCAAGTTTTTCTTAAATGTTAAAAGTGACCCCGCATTTACCACTTTATCCGGCAGCTCATTCCACACTCCCACCACTCTCTGCGTGAAGAAGCCCCCCCTAATATTCCCTTTAAACTTTTCTCCTTTCACCCTTAACCCATGCCCTCTGGTTTTTTTCTCCCCTAGCCTCAGTGGAAAAAGCCTGCTTGCATTCACTCTATCTATACCCATCAAAATCTTATACACCTCTATCAAATCTCCCCTCAATCTTCTACGCTCCTTAAACCTGTGCCCCCTAGTAATTGACTCTTCCACCCTGGGAAAAAGCTTCTAACTATCCACTCTGTCCATGCCTCTCATAATCTTGTAGGCTTCTATCAGGTCTCCCCTCAACCTCCGTCGCTCCAGTGAGAACAAACCAAGTTTCTCCAAGTTCTCCTCATAGCTAATGCCCTCCGTACCAGGCAACATCCTGGTAAATCTTTTCTGTACCCTCTCCAAAGCCTCCACATCCTTCTGGTAGTTATGGTTGGTTAATAATGTTATAGTTAGTTAAGGATGCTGTGGTTAGTTAAGGATGCTATGGTTAGTTAAGGATATTATGGTTGTCTAAGGATGTTATGGTTGGTTAAGGATGTTGTGGTTGCTAAGGCTCTTATGGTTAGTTAAGGGTGTTATGGTTGGTTAAGGATGTTATGGTTAGTTATGGATGCCAGACATGAACATTAGTGATCTGGATTTCCAGAAGACATTTGATGAGAGTCTCATCAACCACTGCTGGCTAACGTCTCGGGGGATTGATGGTAAATGATTGACCTGGTTAGAATATTGGAGAGTGGAGATAATGGGCAGGAATTTCATTGGCAGCTTCTGAAGGGATTCCTCTGTTCTTCCACTTTATTAACAGTCTGATTCTCTCACTCTCTCTGTCTCTTTGCTGCTCTGCACTCACTGAATTATTCCGTGTTTAATTGTATTTTAAAAAGGCTCTGGTTTATTTTCCAGCGATACACTGCAGTGGGGGACAAGTGTACAGCGACTGCTCTCGAGCCTGTCACAATTCCTGTGGACATCTACAAACGGAACTGCGATGTGGATCAGACGTGGAGTGTGTTCCAGGTTGTAACTGTCCGGTCGGATTAGTATTGGATCAGGAGGGTCAGTGTGTGCCCCCCTCGTTGTGCCCTTGTGTGCTCGATGGCACAGTGTACGCAGCGGGCACCGTCAGCAACAGGAACTGTGACACTTGGTACGTGTAAACCCTGAACCTTACCCTGAACCTTACCCTGACCCTCCGACCCTGACCCTCCGACCCTGACCCATGACCCTGAACCTTACCCTGACCCTGAACCTTACCCTGACCCCGAACCTTATCCTGACCCTGAACCTTACCCTGACCCTGAACCTTACTCTGACCCTGAACCTTACCCTGACCCTGAACCTTACCCTGACCCTCCGACCCTGACCCTCCGACCCTGACCCTCCGACCCTGACCCTCCGACCCTGACCCTCCGACCCTGACCCATGACCCTGAACATTACCCTGACCCTCCGACCCTGACCCATGACCCTGAACATTACCCTGACCCTCCAACCCTGACCATTAACCTGACCCCGGCCTTGACCCCCAACCCTGACCCCAACCCTGAACCGGACTCCGACCTTGACCTGAACCTGACCCCTGACTTGACCCCAACACTTGACCCCGACTCTGAGCTGAATCTGACCCCGATCCTGACCCTGAACCTGACCTTGACCTGCCCTGATCCTGATCCCTGACTCCAACCCTGACCTGATCCCAATCCTGAACGCGACCCCTGACCCTGAACCCGACCCCTGACCCGATCTTCACCTGATTCTGATCCTGAGCTGACCCTGATGCCTCACTCTGACCCTGCCACTCACCGCAAATTCCTCACTGGATAGTAAATGGAGGAAGAGCCAAGGATGCTTAATCAATACATAAAGGACAAGAGGCTCATTAAGGACAGAGAGGGCTTGTTTGGGACCTAAAATGTGGAGGCACAAGATGTGGACATGGCTCTTAATGAATTCTTTACATCAATTTTCACAGGAAAAGGATGAGACAGGCATTGTAGTTAAGGAGAAGTGTGAAATATTGAATAGATTGACATAGTGAGGGAGCAGGTATTCAGAGGTTTAATATCTTGGAAAGTGGATAATTCCCCAGGCCTGGATGAAATGTATTCCAGACTGCTGAGGGAAACAAGGGAAGAAATAGCCCAGGCTCTGAGCATCATGTTCCAATCCTCTCTGGCTTGGTGCTGGAGGACAGCGAACACTGCGCTGTTATTTAAATAGGCAGGAAAGATAGACCCAGTAATTATAGGTCAGTCATCCTAACCTCAGTGGTGGGAAAATTACATTCTGAGAAACAGTATAAATTGTCATTTGGAGAGGCAGGGATTGATCAA
The DNA here is from genome assembly GCF_964213995.1 of Mustelus asterias. NCBI lineage: Eukaryota > Metazoa > Chordata > Chondrichthyes > Carcharhiniformes > Triakidae > Mustelus > Mustelus asterias. Next base: position 114,511 of record NW_027590496.1, read on the forward strand.
GGACAGTCAGTATGGGTTTGTTAAGGGAAGGTCGTATCTGATGAATTTATTTACATTTTGAAGGTAATAAGGAACATTGATGAGGGTCGGGCATTTGATGTCGTTTGATGGATTTTATGAAAGTTTTGACAATGTCAGACTGGACAGAAGATTAAAAGTTCATGGGAGCCAAGGCAAAGAAGCAAACTGGATCCAAAATGAGCTGAATGACAGGAAGGGTTCTGGTGGAAGGATGTTTTTGTGACAGGCAGGCTGTCCCCAGTCGAATTCCACAGGCTTTAGCACTGGCTCCCTTGCTGTCACTTGTATATAGCAAAGATTCAGATTGATATGTGAGGGGTGTGAGTAAGAAGTTTGCAGATGATCTGGTCATTGGCCACATGTCTGATGGTGAGCAGGGATGCTGTACTGCAGGGCAATATCAATGGAGTGTGAGGCAGTGTGTTTGTGGAAGACAAACATACCAACAACACAATAAATAGGAAGGTTCTGTGAAGTGTAGAGAAACAGAGGGACCTTGGAGTGAATGTTTACAGATAATGAGGTCACGAGGCACAGGGATACTTTCCTCAGCCAATAGCTGAGATCGAATATAAGAACCAGGGGGTTCTGCGAGAACTGCCACCAAAATCTTGCTGCTGTTTATGCCGGGGCATCTTACGACCCAGCCGACGGTGCGCCCCCCCCATATCCTGGCGACAAGGGATGCATTCAACAGGAAACCTCGTTGATAATGGCAGGACCACAAGCTCCTGCTGCCAGTGAGTGGCACTGCCTCCCTCTGCCGTGAAACATGCTGCAGATCCCACCCTGTATAAAATACTGGTTAGACCACAGCTAGAGAACAGAGTCAAGTTCTGATTCCCACATTACAGTCTGTGACTGTGCGAGAGAGGGTCCAGAATTACAAGGGATGTGACCAGGATTTGGAGAATTTTATCTGTGCTTGGAGAGGCTGGGTTGTTTTCTTTGGTACAGAGGAGGCTGAGGGGAGATTTAATTGAGGTGAATAAAATGATGAGGGGTCTGGATAGAGTGGGTAGGGAGAAGCTATTTCCATTAGCAGAGAGGTCAGAGGGACAGATATTTAAAGTAATGAACAGAAGGATTAAAGGGGAGTTGAGGAGTAATATTTTCACCCAGAGGGTGATGGGGTTTGGAACGTGCTGTCTAAGGATCTTTGGTGAGTTGCTGCAGTGCATCTTGTAGACAGTACACACGGCTGTCACTGTGCGTCGGGGGTGGAGGGAGTGAATGTCTGTGGATGGGGGGCCAATCAAGCGGGGCTGCTTTGTCCTGGATGGTGTCGAGCTTCTTGAGTGTTGTTGGAGCCGCTCCCATCCAGGCGAGTGGGGAGTATTCCATCACACTCCTGACTTGTGCCTTGTAGATGGTGGACAGGTTTTGGGGAGTCAGGAGGTGAGTTACTCCCCGCAGGATTCCCAGCCTCTGACCTGCTGTTGTAGCCGCAGTGTTTATGTGGCTGGTTTAGTTCAGCTTCTGGTCAGTGGTAACCCCCAGGATGTTGACCTCATGGTGATCACATTCTATCTGTGATGATGGAATGTTATGTATTTGTTGTTTCCACTGGCGGGTGAAACTAGAACTAGGGGGCATGGCCTCAAAATAAGGGGAAGCCAATTTAGGACTGAGTTGAGGAGGAACTTCTTCACACAAAGAGTTGTGAATCTGTGGAATTCCCTGCCCAGTTGAGGCTCCCTCATTGAATTTTTAAGGCAAAGATAGATAAATTTTTGAACAGTAAAGGAATTAAGGGTTATGGTGAGCGGGCGGGTGAGTGGAGCTGAGTTCACAAAAAGATCAGCCATGATCTTATTGAATGGCGGAGCAGGCTCGAGGGGCCAGATGGCCCACTCCTGCTCCTAGTTCTGATGTCTTCTCTTGGGCATTATGGGATTGCATTGGATTGTATATATCCAGGGAGTGGCTGGATTCTATACGGGTGGGAATTCAATTTCCTGAAATCCTGGAGACATATTTGATATTTCACACATCAGACAGAATTTTACCCGTTCACCCCGCCCACCGATGGGTGGAGCCAGCCGGTAAAATCGCACATGAGCGGAGGAATTAGGATTGCGCCCGATTCCTCGGCTCGGGCAGTTTTATGGGAGCCGGATTTCCAGCACCGTCAGTCCCTCGCTGGAAATGGGTGAGAGGCTGGTTAATATATTCACATTTATTGAAATACGTATTTCAATGCGTTTAGTCAGCGTGGTGCTCAATCCTCCCCGCTCGATTGCCTTTTTAACCTCACTGAGAGAGGTTCTCTCTGGCGAGGAAAACACCCGCTCCCCATGAACGGAGAACATTCGTGTTGCCCTCACCACTGAGGGCCCCCCGGGGAGGCCGAGGGCAAGGGAGAGGAGCTCCTTGAGGACCCACTGGGCAGTTCCAGGGGGCGACGCCTGTGGGGGTGGGGCCTAAAGGGACACGAAGGGGGTGGGGGCCTGAAGGGGTGGGGTATGAAGGGGCAGCCTGATCGGGGGGGGGGAGGGAAGGGAGGCCCGCTACCACTCTGCAACAGGATCAGAGTGGGGAGGGGGGTATGTGATCAGTCTGGGTGGCGGGATGGGGGGAATGGCAGCGGGGGCTAGATATCTGTTGTACGTTGTGAGGCTCGCAATCGGCCGCGATTCCCCACGATTACGGGGGGCGGGGTTGGTTCAGGCTGGCTGCAGCAGCAGGGGCCTGACAGCTCTCTGTCTCTCCCTCAGAGCCCTGCTACTGGAATTGCGCATGTGCAGCATCAGAGGTCTGCACATGCGCAGTAGCTCCCTCTACAGGCTGGCTGGTGCATTAAGCCCCACCCACTGGTGGCAGCAGCTGGAAACAGTCCTCACCATTTTTTCAATGCAGAAACCGGACCTGGAACTCTCCCATTTTCACACTCGCTGGACACTTGGAATCAGTCTCCTAAAACTCTGCCCATTTTCTGTTCGGTGCCGGGTACGTCATTGTCATCTGGGCGGCACGGTAGCACAGTGGTTAGCACTGCTGCTTCACAGCTCCAGGGTCCTGGGTTCAATTCCCGGCTTGGGTCACTGTCTGTGTGGAGTTTGCACATTCTCCTCGTGTCTGCGTGGGTTTCCTCCGGGTGCTCCGGTTTCCTCCCACAGTCCAAAGATGTGCGGGTTAGGTTGATTGGCCAGGTTAAAAATTGCCCCTTAGAGTCCTGAGATGCGTAAATTAGAGGGATTAGCGGGTAAATATGTGGGGGGAGGGCCTGGGTGGGATTGTGGTCGGTGCAGACTCGATGGGCCAAATGGCCTCCTTCTGCACTGTTGGGTTTCTATAATTCTATGATTCTATGATCTCTCAGGCTCTCGGTTCTTTCCTGTTACCGACCATTCTAAATTCTCCATCAATGTGGTCAGGAGCTGGCCGAGTTATTGACATCCCAATCTTTCCAAACTGACTGCTCACAATCATCGAATCACTGCAGTGCAGCAGGAGGCCATTGGGCCCATCGACTCTGCACCGACTCTTCAATAGAGCATCTTACACAGGCCCTCTCCCCCATCCCTGTAACCTCACACATTGAAATGGCTCATCCACCTAACCAGCATGTCTTTGGAGTGTGGGAGGAAACCAGAGCACCTGGAGGAAACCCACGCAGACACGGGGAGAACATACAAACTCCACACAGGTAGTGACCCAAGTCTGGGAATTGAACCCGGGTCCCTGGTGCCGTGAGGCAGCAGTGCTAACCACTGTGCCACCCATGTTTTACCAGCATTATGTAGTTTACTTGTTAACTGTTGCTCGGTGTTGGTTTCTTTCCTTTGTGAGGGAATTATTTCCAGATGATCACTGTCCAATCATTCCTGCTCTTTGAATGTTGCCTGCAGAGGTTCAGCACCGTGTGATCCAACGTCCTGCAATGTATTGTTGGAGAAGATGCCTCACAAATTTGGTTGAGTTTTTTGAGGAGGTGACAAAAATGATTGACGAGGGAAGGGCCGTGAATGTCGTCTACATGGATTTTAGTAAAGCGTTTGACAAGGTCCCTCATGGCAAAAGGTTAAATCTCACGAGATCAAAGGTGAACTAGCTAGATGGGTACAGAACTGGCTTGGCCATAGAAGACAGAGGGTAGCAGTGGAGGGGTCTTTTTCTGATTGGAGGTCTGTGACTAGTGGTGTTCCGCAGGGCTCTGTACTGGGACCTCTGCTGTTTGTGATACATATAAATGATTTGTAAGAAGATGTAACTGGTCTGATTAGTAAGTTTGCGGACGACACAAAGATTGCTGGAGTTGCGGATAGTGATGAACATTGTCAGAGAATACAGCAGGATATAGATAGGCTGGAACATTGGGCGGAGAAATGGCAGATGGAATTTAATCCAGATAACATAGAACATAGAACATAGAACATAGAAAGCCACAGCACAAACAGGCCCTTCGGCCCACAAGTTGCGCCGATCACATCCCCACCTCTAGGCCTATCTATAGCCCTCAATCCCATTAAATCCCATGTACTCATCCAGAAGTCTCTTAAAAGACCCCAACGAGTTTGCCTCCACCACCACCGACGTCAGCCGATTCCACTCACCCACCACCCTCTGAGTGAAAAACTTACCCCTGACATCCCCCCTGTACCTACCCCCCAGCACCTTAAACCTGTGTCCTCTCGTAGCAACCATTTCAGCCCTTGGAAATAGCCTCTGAGAGTCCACCCTATCCAGACCCCTCAACATCTTGTAAACCTCTATCAGGTCACCTCTCATCCTTCGTCTCTCCAGGGAGAAGAGACCAAGCTCCCTCAACCTATCCTCATAAGGCATGCCCCCCAATCCAGGCAACATCCTTGTAAATCTCCTCTGCACCCTTTCAATGGCTTCAACATCTTTCCTGTAATGAGGTGACCAGAACTGCGCGCAGTACTCCAAGTGGGGTCTAACCAGGGTCCTATAAAGCTGCAGCATTATCTCCCGACTCCTAAATGCGAAGTGATGCATTTTGGTAGATCTAATGCAGCGGGGAGCTATACAATAAATGGCAGAACCATCAGGAGTATAGACACACAGAGGGATCTGGGTGTGCAAGTCCACAGATCCTTAAAGGTGGCAGCACAGGCGGAAAAGGTGGTGAAGAAGGCATGTAAAGAACAAAGAGAACAAAGAACAGTACAGCACAGGAAACAGGCCCTTCGGCCCTCCAAGCCCGTGCTGCTCATTGGTCCAACTAGACCAATCATTTGTATCCCTCCATTCCCAGGCTGCTCATGTGACTATCCAGGTAAGTCTTAAACGATGCCAGCGTGTCTGCCTCCACCACCCTACTTGGCAGCGCATTCCAGGCCCCCACCACCCTCTGTGTAAAAAACGTCCCTCTGATATCTGAGTTATACCTCGCCCCTCTCACCTTGAGCCCGTGACCCCTCGTGATTGTCACCTCCGACCTGGGAAAAAGCTTCCCACTGTTCACCCTATCTATACCCTTCATAATCTTGTACACCTCTATTAGATCTCCCCTCATTCTCCGTCTTTCCAAGGAGAACAACCCCAGTTTACCCAATCTCTCCTCATAGCTAAGACCCTCCATACCAGGCAACATCCTGGTAAAACTTCTCTGCACTCTCTCCAATGCCTCCACGTCCTTCTGGTAGTGCGGCGACCAGAACTGGACGCAGTATTCCAAATGTGGCCTAACCAGCGTTCTATACAGCTGCATCATCAGACTCCAGCTTTTATACTCTATACCCCGTCCTATAAAGGCAAGCATACCATATGCCTTCTTCACCACCTTCTCCACCTGTGTTGCCACCTTCAAGGATTTGTGGACTTGCACACCTAGGTCCCTCTGTGTTTCTATACTCCTGATGACTCTGCCATTTATTGTATAACTCCTCCCTACATTATTTCTTCCAAAATGCATCACTTCGCATTTATCCGGATTAAACTCCATCTGCCACCTCTCCGCCCAATTTTCCAGCCTATCTATATCCTGCTGTATTGCCTGACAATGCTCTTCGCTATCCGCAAGTCCAGCCATCTTCGTGTCATCCGCAAACTTGCTGATTACACCAGTTACACCTTCTTCCAAATCATTTATATATATCACAAATAGCAGAGGCCCCAGTACAGAGCCCTGCGGAACACCACTGGTCACAGACCTTCAGCCGGAAAAAGACCCTTCGACCACTACCCTCTGTCTCCTATGGCCAAGCCAGTTCTCCACCCATCTAGCCACTTCTCCTTGTATCCCATGAGCCTTAACCTTCTTAACCAACCTGCCATGTGGGACTTTGTCAAATGCCTTACTGAAATCCATATAGACGACATCCACGGCCCTTCCTTCATCAACCGTTTTTGTCACTTCCTCAAAAAACTCCACCAAATTTGTAAGGCACGACCTCCCTCTTACAAAACCATGCTGTCTGTCACTAATGAGATTGTTCCGTTCTAAATGCACATACATCCTGTCTCTAAGAATCCTCTCCATGGCATGCTTGCCTTTATTGGACGGGGCATAGAGTATAAAAGTTGGCATATGATCTTGCAGTTATATAGAACGATGGTTAGGCCACATTTGGAATACTGCGTCCAGTTCTGGTCGCCACACTACCAAAAGGACGTGGAGGCTTTGGAGAGAGTACAGAGAAGGTTTACCAGGATGTTGCCTGGTATGGAGGGTATTAGCTATGAGGAGAGATTGAGTAAATAGAGTTGTTCTCCCTGGAAAGACGGAGGTTGAGGAGCGACCTAATAGAAGTTTATAAAATTATGAAGGGCATAGATAGGGTGAACAGTTGGAAGCTTTTTCCCAAGTCAGAAATGCCAAACACAAGGGGTCACAAGTTCAAGGTAAGGGGGGCAAGGTTCAATACAGATATGCGGGGGACGTATTTTACACAGAGGGTGGTGGGGGCCTGGAATGCACTCCCAAGCAAGGTGGTTGAGGCGGACACACTAGGATCATTTAAGACTTATCTAGAGAGCCACATGAACAGACTGGGAATAGAGGGATACAAACGGATGGTCTAGTTGGGAACACATGGTCGGTGCAGGCTTGGAGGGCCGAAGAGCCTGTTCCTGTGCTGTATTGTTCTTTGTATTCCTGTAAAGGAAAGTCTGCTTTCCTGAAAACCTGATTCCAGCTTTTCCCTATTTCCCCGGGATTGGATGAAACAATTGCTTTGTTTATTTAATTGTGAATAAATCCGTGAGTGGGAATGATATCAGCAGGGAAAGTACCTTCCCAGCTGAGTATTGGTCAGAAATTCATCACATCCAGAATCCTGGCCTGGGTTCATCTCCTTGTCCAGTTTGAAGAAAATAAATTTTTTGGGATTCTCATAAAAATAGTGTCCAATTCATGTAAAAACTGGAGTAAATCCCATTGGTTTTTCCAGCAGGAGTTTCCGAATGAATCTCCCGCACTCTGTGCACTGCAGACTGTCCCAGTATGAATCCGGCTAAAAATCAGCGGATGGGACCTATTCCCGCCGGAGAGGCCGGCAGCGTAGCAATGAGTGCGCCACTGCGCACGTGCCGATCCATCAGAGCGGAGATCTGTCAGTGCCGAGATCAACATGTGTGCACTGGCCCCGCACTGCTGGTCTCCCGGGATCGCTGCCCCTCCAGCCTCCCACCACCCGATCGCTGGGCTCCTGGACAAATCTGGGCCAGCCGCGACACGCCCCGGCAGTCTCGATATCCCCCCCCACTTCCCCCCGCAGCCACGACCCCTGCCATCCCCCCCACCACCCTGATCTCCAGCCCTGATCGCTGGCCTGTCTCCCTCTATCACCGCTGAGTGCAGAGTGGCAGCAGGACCCCCCACCCCACTGATCGCCCCCAGAGGCCCTGCCCTCCTGGCATTGCCCCTGGCACTGCCCCTTGGCCCCATCCCCTGGCCCCACCCCGGGCCCCACCCCCGGGCCCCGCCCCTTGGCCCCGCCCCTTGGCCCCGCCCCCTGGTCCCGCCCCCTGGCCCTGCCCCATGCCCGGTGCTAAAAGGGGCACAGTGCACTGGGAGAATCACCACCATCATTTCTATGTCTCAAATTAACCTGTTTCTCTGATTCCTGCTTTTTGTGAATGTTTCCATTGATGATCTGGAATGTAATCCGGCAGCTGATGATTCCCACTGCATTCCAGCTGGAGATTTCTATTGGAAATACTCAGAGCATTTCTCCGTTTCTAACCCTCTCTCTTTTCCAGTAAATAGTCTCACAACACCAGGTTAAAGTCCAACAGGTTTATTTAGTAGCATGAGTTTTCAGAGCGCTGCTCTGTGAGTCATAGAGTCATCGAGGTTTACAGCATGGAAACAGGCCCTTCGGCCCAACTTGTCCATGCCGCCCCAGTTTTTTAAAAAACCCCTAAGCTAATCCCAATTGCCTGCATTTGGCCCATATCCCTCTATACCCATCGTACCCATATCCCTCTATACCCATCGTACCCATATCCCTCTATACCCATCGTACCTGTGTAACTGTCTAAATGCTTTTTTAAAGATAAAATTGTGACTCACCTGATGTAGGAGCAGCGCTCCGAAAGCTCGTGCTGCCACATAAACCTGTTGGACTTTCACCTGTTGTTGTGAGACTTCTTACTGTGTTTACCCCAGTCCAACGCCGGCATCTCCACATCGTCTCTCTTTCCTGTATGAACTCTGACACGGATTTCTAAATGAGTAAAGATAGAAACAATGGAAGCTCCAGCAACACAAGCCATTGAAATATCATGAGCAGGTGCAGGAAATAATCAAAAATGCTGCTGCAACACCGGCCTCCCGATCTAGAACGGGATACAAGTTCATCTTTAGCTGTACAAACCCCTGGTGAGACCACACTTTCAGAAGCATCTATTAACCCTGCAGCGAGTGAGGCATCGATTTGACAAAATGATATCTGGACTCCAAGGATTTGATTTGCTTTGATTTAGAAACACAGAAACTAGAAGCAGGAGGAGGCCATTCGGCCCTTCGAATCTGCTCCAGCATTCACTTTGATCATGGCTGATCATCAAATTCAATATCCTGATTTCCCCCCCTTCCCCCCATATCCCTTGATCCCTTTAGCCCCAAGAGCTATATCTAATTTCTTCTTGAAATCACACAACGTTTCGGCCTCGACCACATTCTGTGGGAGTGAATTCCACACATTCACCACCCTCTGGGTGAAGAAATTTCTCCTCACCTCAGTTCTAAAAGGTTTACCCCTTATCCTCAAATTGTGACCCCTAGTTCTGGATTCCCCCACCATGGGGAACATTCTTTCTGAATCTACACTGTCTAACCCTGTTAGAATTTTATAAGTTTCTCTGAGATCCCCTCTCACTCTTCTAAACTCCAGTGAATATAATCCTAACCCACTTAGTCTCTCCTCATATGACAGACCTGCCATCCCAGGAATCAGCCTGGTAAACCTTTGCTGTACTCCCTCTATAGCAAGGACATCCTTCCTCAGATAAGGACACCAAAACTGCACACAATACTCCAGGTGCGGCCTCACTAGCGCCCTATACAATTGCAGTGAAACATCCCTGTCCCAATATTCAAATCCTCTCGCTATGAGGCCAACATACCATTTACCTTCTTTACTGCCTGCTGTACCTGCACGCTTACTTTCAGCGACTGATGCACGAGGACTCCAAGGTCTCACTGAGTATCCACCTCTCTCAAATATTTGATTTGATTTGATTTATTATTGGTCACATGTATTAACATACAGGGAAAAGTATTGTTTCTTGCACGCTATCTAGACAAAGCATACTGTTCATAGAGAAGGAAAGGAGAGAGTGCAGAATGTAGTCTTACAGTCATACCTAGGGTGTAGAGAAAGATCAACTTAATGTAAATAGAGAATTGTTGGAGTGTTTGAAAGAGTTAGATTTTTATAAGTATTAATTGAGAGTAAAAGATAGAATTAGCGAGGTTCCACGAACCAGGATTGTATTCCTGGGATTTAGAAATTAAGGAGCAATTTGATGAAAGTTTTCAAAGTATTGGAGTAGAGAGAGAAACTGTTTCCATTGGCTGGGTGCGTCCGAGCAGGGAAAGGGCTGAAGGGTTAGAGGGCAATGTTTCAGAAGCTCTGGCTGAGGGCGTTCTCCTGGAAATGGCCATTCATGCCCGATTAGTTGTTAACTTTCTATCAGAGATTGTGCATCTTTCTTCACCAAATCCACCATCATCCCATTGACTGGTGGAACAGTCTCGAGGGTCCAAATGGCTTCCCTTGTACCTCTGTTCTTATTCTATAAGGAGAGATGATGATTCTATATGATTCCATATGGAGACATGATGATTGTTTGTGGTTCTATGTGGGGGGATGATGATTCTATATGGTTCTATATGATTCTATATGATTCTGAGGTGAGATGATCATTCTATATGATTCCATGTGGGGAGATGATTCTATATGGTTCTATGTGGGGAGATGATGATTCTATATGGTTCTATATGATTCTATGTGGGGAGATGATGATTCTATATGGTTATATATGATTCTATATGGGGAGATGATGATTCTATATGGTTCTATGTGGGGAGATGATTATTCTATATGGTTCTATATGATTCTATATGGGGCGATGATGATTCTATATGATTCTATATGGAGAGGTGATGATTCTATATAGAACATAGAACATAGAACATTACAGCGCAGAACAGGCCCTTCGGCCCACGATGTTGCACCGACCAGTTAAAAAAAAAACTGTGACCCTCCAACCTAAACCAATTTCTTTTCGTCCATGAACCTATCTACGGATCTCTTAAACGCCCCCAAACTAGGCGCATTTACTACTGATGCTGGCAGGGCATTCCAATCCCTCACCACCCTCTGGGTAAAGAACCTACCCCTGACATCGGTTCTATAACTACCCCCCCTCAATTTAAAGCCATGCCCCCTCGTGCTGGATTTCTCCATCAGAGGAAAAAGGCTATCACTATCCACCCTATCTAAACCTCTAATCATCTTATATGTTTCAATAAGATCCCCTCTTAGCCGCCGCCTTTCCAGCGAAAACAATCCCAAATCCCTCAGCCTCTCCTCATAGGATCTCCCCTCCATACCAGGCAACATCCTGGTAAACCTCCTCTGCACCCTCTCCAAAGCCTCCACATCCTTCCTGTAATGTGGGGACCAGAACTGCACACAGTACTCCAAGTGCGGCCGCACCAGAGTTGTGTACAGTTGCAACATAACGCTACGACTCCTAAATTCAATCCCCCTACCAATAAACGCCAAGACACCATATGCCTTCTTAACAACCTTATCTACTTGATTCCCAACTTTCAGGGATCTATGCACACATACACCTAGATCCCTCTGCTCCTCCACACTATTCAAAGTCCTCCCGTTAGCCCTATACTCAACACATCTGTTATTCCTACCAAAGTGAATTACCTCACACTTCTCCGCATTAAACTCCATCCGCCACCTCTCGGCCCAACTTTGCAACCTGTCTAAGTCTTCCTGCAAACTACGACACCCTTCCTCACTGTCTACCACACCACCGACTTTGGTGTCATCAGCAAATTTGCTAATCCACCCAACTATACCCTCATCCAGATCATTAATAAATATTACAAACAGCAGTGGCCCCAAAACAGATCCCTGAGGTACACCACTTGTAACCGCACTCCATGATGAATATTTACTATCAACCACCACCCTCTGTTTCCTATCCGCTAGCCAATTCCTGATCCAATTTCCTAGATCACCCCCAATCCCATACATCTGCATTTTCTGCAGAAGCCTACCATGGTGAACCTTATCAAACGCCTTACTAAAATCCATATATACCACGTCCACTGCCTTGCAGTGTGATACTGTGTGATTCTATATGGGGATATGATGATTCTATATGGGGAGATGATGATTCTATATGATACTATGTGGGTGGATGATGATTCTATATGGTTCTATATGATTCTATGTGGGGAGATGATGATTCTATATGGTTCTATGTGGGGAGATGATGATTCTATATGGTTCTATATGATTCGATGTGGGGAGATGATGATTCTATATGGTTATATATGATTCTATATGGGGAGATGATGATTGTATATGGTTCTATATGGTTCTATGTGGGGAGATGATGATTCTATATGATTCTATATGGGGAGGTGATGATTCTATATGGTTCTATATGGTTCTATGTGGGGAGATGATGATTCTATATGATTCTATATGGGGAGGTGATGATTCTATATGATACTGTGTGATTCTATATGGGGAGATGATGATTCTATATGGGGAGATGATGATTCTATATGATACTATGTGGGTGGATGATGATTCTATATGGTTCTATATGATTCTATATGGGGAGATGATGATTCTATATGGTTCTATGTGGGGAGATGATGATTCTATATGGTTCTATATGGGGAGATGATGATTCTATATGGTTCTATATGGTTCTATGTGGGAAGATGATGGTTCTATATGATTCTATATGGGGAGATGATGATTCTATATGATTCTATATGGGGAGATGATGATTCTATATGATACTATGTGGGTGGATGATGATTCTATATGGGGAGATGATGATCCTATATGGTTCTATGTGGGGAGATGATGATTCTATATGGTTCTATATGATTCTATATGGGGAGATGGTGATTCTATATGGTTCTATATGGTTCTATGTGGGAAGATGATGTTTCTATATGGTTCTATATGATTCTATATGGGGAGATGATGATTCTGTATGGGGAGATGATGATTCTATATGATACGATGTGGGTGGATGATGATTCTATATGGTTCTATATGATTCTATATGGGGAGATGATGATTCTATATGGTTCTATGTGGGGAGATGATGATTCTATATCGTTCTATATGTGAAGCTGCCATTACAGTGGGTGGTGGGAGGAGTTTGATGAAATCACCCTGTCGCCTGTTTCCGAACCCTCACAGGATAGGTTGGTTTCATTGAATTTCTCGACCACACAGCCAGCTCCAAACTGACAATAACACGTTCTGCAGAGACCCCCCCCCCCAAAAACATGTTCCCATCCCCTCCCCCCCCATCCACCACTCCCCAACCCCTCCCCATCCCCCCTCTCTCTTTCTCTCTGTCTCTCTATCTGTCTCTCTCACTGTCTCTCTATCTGTCTCACTCTCTCTGTCTCTCACAAAGAGTCATAAAGGTTTACAGCATGGAAACAGACCCTTCGGCCCAACTTGTCCATGCAGCCCAGTTTTTACCATTAAGTTAGTCCCAATTGCCCGCATTTGGCCCATATCCCTCTGTACCCATCTTACCCATATAACTGCCTAACTGCTTTTAAAAGACAAAATTGTACCCACCTCTACTACTGCCTCTGGCAGCTTGTTCCAGACGCTCACCACCCTCTGTGTGAAAGAATTGAGTACCTTCCAACAATTTACCCACCACAGATGTGAGGCTCACTGGCCTGTAGTTCCCAGGCTTTTCCCTGCAGCCCTTTTTAAACAAAGGCACAACATTTGCCACTCTCCAATCTTCAGGCACCTCACCCGTGACTATCGATGATTCAAATATCTCGGCTCGGGGACCCGCAATTTCCTCCCCAGCCTCCCACAATGCCGTGGGATACACTTAAGACCATAAGACATAGGAGCGGAAGTAAGGCCATTCGGCCCATCGAGTCCACTCCACCATTCAATCATGGTTGATTTCAACTCCATTTACCCGCTCTCTCCCCATAGCCCTTAATTCCTCGAGAAATCAAGAATTTATCAATTTCTGTCTTGAAGACGCTCAACGTCTCGGCCTCCACAGCCCTCTGTGGCAATGAATTCCACAGACCCACCACTCTCTGGCTGAAGAAATTTCTCCTCATCTCTGTTCTAAAGTGACTCCCTTTTATTCTAAGGCTGTGCCCCCGCGTCCTAGTCTCCCCTGTTAATGGAAACAACTTCCCTACGTCCATCCTATCTAAGCCGTTCATTATCTTGTAAGTTTCTATCAGATCTCCCCTCAACCTCCTAAACTCCAATGAATATAATCACACGATCCTCAGATGTTCATCGTATGTCAGGCCTACCATTCCTGGGATCATCCGTGTGAATCTCCGCTGGACCCGCTCCAGTGCCAGTATGTCCTTCCTGAGGTGTGGGGCCCAAAATTGCTCACAGTACTCCAAATGGGGCCTAACCAGTGCTTTATAAAGCCTCAGAAGTACATCCCTGCTTTTGTATTCCAAGCCTCTTGAGATAAATGACAACATTACATTTGCTTTCTTAATTACGGACTCAACCTGCAAGCTTACCTTTAGAGAATCCTGGACTAGGACTCCCAAGTCCCTTTGCACTTTAGCATTATGAATTTTGTCACCGTTTAGAAAATAGTCCATGCCTCTATTCTTTTTTCCAAAGTGTACGACCTCGCACTTGCCCACGTTGAATTTCTTCAGCCACTTCTTGGACCACTCTCCTAAACTGTCTAAATCTTTCTGCAGCCTCCCCACCTCCTCAATACTACCTGCCCCTCCACCTATCTTTGTATCATCGGCAAACTTGGCCAGAATGCTCCCAGTCCCGTCATCTAGATCGTTAATATATACTTCCTCAGGTCCCGGGGATTTATCTACCTTGATCCGCTTTAAGACTTCCAGCACCTCCTTCTCTGTAATATGTACACTCCTCAAGACATCACTATTTATTTCCCCAAGTTCCCTAACATCCATGCTTTTCTCAACAGTAAATACTGATGAGAAATATTCATTTAGGATCTCACCCATCTCTTGTGGATCCGCACATAGATGACCTTGTGTATAAAATTATGAAAGACATAGATAGGGTGAACGGTGGGAAGCTTTTTCCCAGGTCGGTGGTGACGTTCACGAGGGGTCATAGGTTCAAGGTGAGAGGGGGGAGGTTTAACACGGATATCAGAAGGACGTATTTTACACAGAGGGTGGTGGGGGCCTGGAATGCGCTGCTGGGCAAGGTGGTGGAGGCAGACACACTGGGAACGTTTAAGACTTATCTAGATAGCCACATGAACGGAGTGGGAATGGAGGGATACAAAAGAATGGTCTAATTTGGACCAGGGAGCGGCACGGGCTTGGAGGGCCGAAGGGCCTGTTCCTGTGCTGTATTGTTCTTTGTTCTTTGTTTTGTCTTTGTTGATTCTTAAGAGGCCCTACTCTCTCCCTTGTTACGCTTTTGCTCTTTGGATTCTCCTTTGCCTTATCTGCCAAAACAATCTCATGTCCCCTTTTTGCCCGCCTGATTTCTCTCTGAAAATTCTGCCTCTCTCTGTCTCTCTCTCTCTCTGTCTCTCTCTCTCTCTGTCTCTCTCTCTCTGTCTCTCTCTCTCTGTCTCTCTCTCTCTGTCTCTCTCGCTGTCTCTCTCTCTCTCTCTGTCTCTCTCTCTGGCTCTCTCTCTTTGTCTCTCTCTTTGTCTCTCTCTGTCTCTCTCTCTCTCTGTCTCTCTCTCTCTGTCTCTCTCTCTGTCTCTCTCTCTCTCTTTGAACATAAGAACATAAGAAATAGGAGCAGGAGTAGGCCATCTAGCCCCTCGAGCCTGCCCCGCCATTTAATAAGATCATGGCTGATCTGAAGTGAATCAGTTCCACTTACACACCTGCTCCCCAAAACCCTTAATTCCCTTACCGATCAGAAATCCATCTATTCGTGACTTAAACATATTCAACGAGGTAGCCTCCACCACTTCAGTGGGCAGAGAATTCCAGAGATTCACTACCCTCTGAGAGAAGAAGTTCCCCCTCAACTCTGTTCTGAACCGGCCCCCCCTTATTTTGAGGCTGTGCCCTCTAGTTCTGGTTTCCCTTCTAAGTGGAAAGAATCTCTCCACCTCTACCCTATCCAGCCCCTTCATTATCCTATATGTCTCTATAAGATCACCCCTCATCCTTCTAAACTCCAACGAGTACAGACCCAATCTGTTCAATCTCTCCTCATAAGCTACACCCCTCATCTCCGGTATCAACCTGGTGAACCTTCTCTGCACTCCCTCCAAGGCCAATATATCCTTTCGCAAATAAGGGGACCAAAACTGCACACTGTACTCCAGTTCGGCCTCACCAGTGCCTTGTACAATTGCAGCAAGACCTCCCTGCTTTTATATTCTATCCCCCTCGCGATAAAGGCCAACATTCCATTCGCCTTCTTGATCACCTGCTGTACCTGCAAACTGAGTTTTTGCGATTCGTGCACAAGGACCCCCAGATCCCTCTGCACAGTAGCATGTTGTAATTTTTCTCCATTTAAATAATATTCCAATTTACTATTATTTCTTCCAAAGCGGATAACCTCACATTTGCTAACGTTATATTCCATCTGCCAGATCCTCGCCCACTCGCTCAGCCTATCCAAATCTCTCTGCAGACTTTCCGCATCCTCCACGCAATTCGCTTTCCGACTTATCTTCGTGTCATCAGCAAACTTGAATACCCTACATTCAGTCCCCTCCTCCAGATCATCCATGTATATAGTAAACAGTTGAGGCCCCAGCACCGATCCCTGCGGCACGCCACTGGTCACCAACTGCCAACCAGAAAAGCACCCATTTATTCCAACTCTCTGCTTCCTGTTAGATAGCCAATCCTCAATCCACGCCAACACCTTACCCCCAACTCCGTGTCCCCCAATCTTCTGCAGCAACCTTTTGTGAGGCACCTTATCGAACGCCTTCTGGAAATCTAAAAACACCACATCCACCGGTTCCCCTCTGTCAACCGCACTCATTACATCTTCATAAAAATCCAGTAAATTCGTCAAACACGACTTTCCCTTCATGAATCCATGCTGCGTCTGCTTGATCGAACCATTCTTATTCAGGTGCTCTGCTATCTCCTCTTTAATAATTGACTCTAGCATCTTCCCAACTACGGACGTTAAGCTAACCGGCCTGTAGTTACCCGCCTTTTGTCTACTTCCTTTTTTAAACAGCGGCGTAACAGTAGCTGTTTTCCAATCAGCCGGCACTACCCCAGAGTCCAGCGAATTTTGATAAATTACTACTATCGCATCTGCTCTTATCTCAGCCATTTCTTTCAGTACCCTGGGATGCATTCCATCCGGGCCCGGGGACTTGTCTACCTTCAGTCCTATTAGTCTACCAAGCACCACCTCCTTAGTAACAGTAATTGTATTAAGGACCTCACCTCCACCAACTCTCGATCTCTAATATTCGGCAAACTATTTGTGTCTTCCACCGTGAAGACCGACACAAAGAACTTATTTAAAGTCTCAGCCATTTCCTCGTTTTCCACTATTAAATCCCCCCTCTCGTCCTCCAAGGCTCCAATATTCACTCGAGCCACTCTATTCCTTTTTATATACTTGTAAAAACTTTTACTATCATTTTTTATATTTTCAGCTAGTTTAGTTTCATAATCTATCTTTCCTTTCTTAATCGCTTTCTTAGTCGTTCTTTGTTGTTTTTTAAAGCTTTCCCAATCCACTAATCCGCTCCTTGGTCCAACTAGACCAATCGTTTGTATCCCTCCATTCCCAGGCTGCTCATGTGACTATCCAGGTAAGTCTTAAACAATGTCAGCGTGCCTGCCTCCACCACCCTACTTGGCAGCGCATTCCAGGCTCCCACCACCCTCTGTGTAAAAAACGTCCCTCTGATGTCTGAGTTATACTTCGCCCCTCTCAGCTTGAGCCCGTGACCCCTCGTGATCGGCACCTCCGACCTGGGAAAAAGCTTCCCACTGTTCACCCTATCTATACCCTTCATAATCTTATACACCTCTATTACATCTCCCCTCATTCTCCGTCTTTCCAGGGAGAACAACCCCAGTTTACCCAATCCCTCCTCATTTACCAGGCAACATCCTAATAAACCTTCTCTGCACTCTCTCTAACGCCTCCACGTCCTTCTGGTAGTGCGGCGACCAGAACTGGACGCAGTACTCCAAATGTGGCCTAACCAGCGTTCTATACAGCTGCATCATCAGACTCCAGCTTTTATACTCTATACCCCGTCCTATAAAGGCAAGCATACCATATGCCTTCTTCACCACCTTCTCCACCTCTGCTGCCACCTTCAAGGATTTGTGGACTTGCACACCTAGGTCCCTCTGTGTTTCTATACTCCTCATAGAGATCATAGAAACCCTACAGTGCAGAAGGAGGTCATTCGGCCCATCGAGTCTGCACCGACCACAATCCCACCCAGGCCCTACCCCCACATATTTACCCGCTAATCCCTCTAACGTACACATCCCAGGACTCTAAGGGGCAATTTTTTTAACCTGGCCAATCAACCGAACCCGCACATCTTTGGACTGTGGGAGGAAACCGGAGCACCCGGAGGAAACCCACGCAGACACGAGGAGAATGTGCAAACTCCACACAGACAGTGACCCGAGCCGGGAATCGAACCCGGGACCCTGGAGCTGTGAAGCAGCAGTGCTAACCACTGTGCTACCGTGCCACTCCTGATGACTCTGCCATTTATTGTATAACTCCTCCCTACATTATTTCTTCCAAAATGCATCACTTCGCATTTATCCGGATTAAACTCCATCTGCCACCTCTCCGCCCAATTTTCCAGCCTATCTATATCCTGCTGTATTGCCCGACAATGCTCTTCGCTATCCGCAAGTCCAGCCATCTTCGTGTCATCCGCAAACTTGCTGATTACACCAGTTACACCTTCTTCCAAATCATTTATATATATCACAAATAGCAGAGGTCCCAGTACAGAGCCCTGCGGAACACCACTGGTCACAGACCTCCAGCCAGAAAAAGACCCTTCGACCACTACCCTCTGTCTCCTATGGCCAAGCCAGTTCTCCACCCATCTAGCCACTTCTCCTTGTATCTCATGAGCCTTAACCTTCTTAACCAACCTGCCATGTGGGACTTTGTCAAATGCCTTACTGAAATCCATATAGACGACATCCACGGCCCTTCCTTCATCAACCGTTTTTGTCACTTCCTCAAAAAACTCCACCAAATTTGTAAGTACTGAAAAAAATCTCCTTAAAAATCCTCCACTGTTCCTCAGCTGTCCTACCTACCAGTCTGCTCGCCCAGTCTACATTAGCCAATTCCACCCTCATCCTATCGTACTCCCCTCTGTTCAAGCTGAGGACTCTGGTTTGGGACCCTACTTTCTCACCCTCCACTGTATCAGAAATTCCACCATATTATGATCACTCATCCCAAGAGGATCCTTCACAAGAAGATCCTTAATTCTACCTGTCTCATTACACAGTACCAGATCTAAGATAACTCGCTCTCTCGTAGGTTCTGTAACATACTTTGTCTCTCTCTCTTTGTCTCTCTCTCTTTGTCTCTCTCTCTTTGTCTCTCTCTCTTTGTCTCTCTCTCTTTCTCTCTCTCTCTTTGTCTCTCTCTCTCTTTGACTCTCTCTTTGTCTGTCTCTCTCTGTCTCTGTCTCTCTCTCTCTGCCTCTCTGTCTCTCTCTCTTTGTCTCTCTCTTTGTTTCTCTCTCTCTTTGTTTCTCTCTCTCTCTGTCTCTCTCTCTTTCTGTCTCTCTCTCTCTCTGTTTCTGTCTCTCTCTCTGTCTCTCTCTCCCTGTCTTTCTCTCTCTGTCTCTCTCTCTCTCTGTCTCTGTCTCTCTCTGTCTCTCTCTCTCTGTCTCTCTCTCTGTCTCTCTCCCTGTAGCAGTGAGGTGAGAGGGAGTCTATCAATTTTAGCACAGTGCGATCCCACAATTTGATGGAGGTGAGTGAGCATGGGAGTGCTGTAAGCTGCTCGAGGCAGGCTGAGTGCTCAGTGTTCCTCTGGTTACTTGTGTGTTTCCTGTTCTTGTTCCTCTGACCATTCCTTGTGGATCCGTGTCGTTGTTTTGCAGCTTGTGTACGAATGGAATTTGGAATTGCACTGACCGGATCTGCCCTGATTCAGCGAGCTGTCCCAATAATCTCATCTACACATTCCGATCCTGCCTCCACACCTGTGACACCATCGGCTTCAATAAAACCTGTCAGGAGCCATTTGATGGCTGCGGATGTCCAGAAGGCCTCGTACTGCTGGTAGGATGGAACAGACCTCACAGTGGCACAGTGTGTGTCTGACTGTACCATGTGTGTGTGTGAGATTGTACCATGTGTGTCTGACTGAACCACGTGTGTCTGACTGTACCACGTGTGTCTGACTGTACCGTGTGTCTGACTGTAACATGTGTGTCTGACTGTACCATGTGTGCCTGACTGAACCACGTGTGTCTGACTGTACCATGTGTCTGACTGTAACATGTGTGTCTGACTGTAACATGTGTGTGTGAGACTGTGCTGTGTGTGTGATACTGTCCTGTGTGTGTGAGACTGTACTGTGTGTCTGAGACTGTGATGAGTGTGTGTGTGTGTGACTGTACTGTGTGTGAGACTGTACTGTGTGTGTGAGACTGTGCTGTGTGTGTGAGACTGTGCTGTGTGTGAGAGACTGTGCTGTGTGTGTGAGACTGTGCTGTGTGTGAGACTGTACCGTGTGTGAGACTACTGTGTGTGTGGGTGTGAGACTGTACTGTGTGTGTGAGACTACTGTGTGTGAGACTGTACAGTGTGTGAGACTGTACTGTGTGAGACTGTACTGTGTGTGAGAGACTGTGCTGTGTGTGAGAGACTGTGCTGTGTGTGAGAGACTGTGCTGTGTGTGAGACTGTACCGTGTGTGAGACTACTGTGTGTGTGTGTGTGAGACTACTGTGTGTGAGACTGTACAGTGTGTGAGACTGTACTGTGTGAGACTGTACTGTGTGTGAGAGACTGTACTGTGTGTGTGAGACTGCACTGTGTGTGTGTGTGTGTGACTGTACTGTGTGTGAGAGACTGTGCTGTGTGTGAGACTGTGCTGTGTGAGAGACTGTACCGTGTGTGTGAGACTGTACCGTGTGTGTGAGACTGCACCGTATGTGTGAGACTGTACCGGTGTGAGACTACTGTGTGTGTGAGACTGTACTGCATGTGTGAGACTGTACTGCGTGTGTGAGACTGTGCTGTGCATGAGACTGTGCAGTGTGCGTGACTGCTGTGTGTGTGAGACTGTGCTGTGTGTGTGAGACTGTGCAGTGTGTGAGACTGTGCTGTGTGTGTGAGACTGTGCAGTGTGTGAGACTGTACTGCGTGTGTGAGACTGTGCTGTGCATGAGACTGTGCAGTGTGCGTGACTGCTGTGTGTGTGAGACTGTGCTGTGTGTGTGAGACTGTGCAGTGTGTGTGAGACTGTGCAGTGTGTGTGAGAATGTGCTGTGTGTGTGAGACTGTGCTGTGTGTGTGAGACTGTGCTGTGTGTGTGTGACTGTACTGTGTGTCTGAAACTGTGCTGTGTGTGTGTGACTGTACTGTGTGTGAGACTGTGCTGTGTGTGTGAGACTGTGCAGTGTGTGTGAGACTGTGCAGTGTGTGTGAGACTGTGCTGTGTGTGTGTGACTGTACTGTGTGTCTGAAACTGTGCTGTGTGTGTGTGACTGTACTGTGTGTCTGAAACTGTGCTGTGTGTGTGTGACTGTACTGTGTGTGAGACTGTGCTGTGTGTGTGAGACTGTGCAGTGTGTGTGAGACTGTGCAGTGTGTGTGAGAATGTGCTGTGTGTGTGAGACTGTGCTGTGTGTGTGTGACTGTACTGTGTGTCTGAAACTGTGCTGTGTGTGTGTGACTGTACTGTGTGTGAGACTGTGCTGTGTGTGTGAGACTGTGCAGTGTGTGTGAGAATGTGCTGTGTGTCTGAAACTGTGCTGTGTGTGTGTGACTGTACTGTGTGTGAGACTACTGTGTGTGTGACTGTGTGCGAGACTACTGTGTGTGTGTGAGCGAGACTGTACTGTGTGTGTGTGTGTGACTGTACTGTGTGTGTGTGTGAGACTGTACTGTGTGTGTGTGAAACTGTACTGTCTGTGTGTGATTGTACTGTGTGTGTGTGACTGTACTGTGTGTGTGACTGTACTGTGTGTGTGAGAGAGACTACTGTGTGTGTGTGTGTGAGACTGTACCGTGTATGTGAGACTGTACTGTGTGTGTGAGACTGTGCTGTGTGTGAGACTGTGCTGTGTGCGAGACTGTGCTGTGTGTGAGACTGTGCTGTGTGTGAGACTGTGCTGTGTGTGAGACTGTACTGTGTGCGTGAGACTGTGCAGTGTGCGTGACTGCTGTGTGTGTGAGACTGTGCTGTGTGTGAGACTGTGCTGTGTGTGAGACTGCGCTGTGCATGAGACAGCGCTGTGCGTGAGACTGCGCTGTGCGTGAGACTGCGCTGTGTGTGAGACTGTACTGTGTGTGTGAGAATGTGCTGTGTGTCTGAGACTGTGCTGCGTGTGTGAGACTACTGCGTGTGTGAGAGAGACTGTGTGTGTGTGAGACTGTACTGTGTGTGAGACTGTACTGTGTGTGTGAGACTGTACTGTGTGTGAGAGACGGTATTGTGTGTGTGAGACTGTACTGTGTGTGTGAGACTGTACTGTGTGTGAGAGACTGTACTGTGTGTGAGAGACGGTACTGTGTGTGAGAGACGGTACTGTGTGTGTGAGACTGTACTGTGTATGTGAGACTGTACTGTGTATGTGAGACTGTGCTGTGTATGTGAGACTGTGCTGTGTATGTGAGACTGTGCTGTGTATGTGAGACTGTGCTGTGTGAGAGACCGTGCTGTGCGTGTAACTGTACTGTGTGTGTGTGTGAGAGTATGTGTGTGTGTGTGTGACTGTACTGTGTGTGTGTGAGACTGTACTGTGTGTGTGAGACTGTGCTGTGTGTGAGACTGCGCTGTGTGTGAGACTGCGCTGTGTGTGAGACTGCGCTGTGTGTGAGACTGTACTGTGTGTGAGACTGTACTGTGTGTGTGAGACTGTACTGTGTGTGTGAGACTGTACTGTGTGTGAGAGACGGTACTGTGTGTGAGAGACGGTACTGTGTGTGTGAGACGGTACTGTGTGTGTGAGACTGTAGTGTGTGTGTAACTGTACTGTGTGTGTGTGTGAGAGTATGTGTGTGTGTGTGTGTGACTGTACTGTGTGTGTGTGAGACTGTGCTGTGTGTGAGACTGCGCTGTGTGTGAGACTGCGCTGTGTGTGAGACTGCGCTGTGTGTGAGACTGCGCTGTGTGTGAGACTGCGCTGTGTGTGAGACTGCGCTGTGTGTGAGACTGCGCTGTGTGTGAGACTGCGCTGTGCGTGAGACGGCACGGTAGCACAGTGGTTGGCACTGCTGCTTCACAGCTCCAGGGTCCCAAGTTCGATTCCCGGCTCGGGTCACTGTGTGGAGTTTGCACATTCTCCTCGTGTCTGCGTGGGTTTCCTCCGGGTGCTCCGGTTTTCTCCCACAGTCCAAAGATGTGCGGGTTAGGTTGATTGGCCAGGTTAAAAATTGCCCCTTAGAGTCCTGGGATGTGTATGTTAGAGGGATTAGCGGGTAAAATATGTGGGGGTAGGGCCTGGGTGGGATTGTGGTCGGTGCAGACTCGATGGGCCAAATGGCCTCCTTCTGCACTGTAGGGTTTCTATGATTTCTTCTGTGATTACTGTGTGTGTGAGACTGTACTGTGTGTGAGACTGTACTGTGTGTGTGATTGTACTGGGTGAGAGACTGCACTGTGTGTGTGTGTGAATGTACTGTGTGTGTGTGACTATTGTGTGTGTGTGAGAGACTACTGGTTGTGTGCGAGAGACTGTACTGTGTGTGAGCCTGTACTGTGCGTGAGCCTGTACCGTGTGTGAGACTGTACTGAGTGTGAGACTGTACTGAGTGTGAGACTGTACTGAGTGTGAGACTGTACTGTATGTGAGACTGTGCTGTGTGTGTGAGACTGTGCTGTGTGTGTGAGACTGTGCTGTGTGTGTGAGACTGTGCTGTGTGTGTGAGACTGTGCTGTGTGTGTGATACTGTGCTGTGTGTGTGAGACTGTGCTGTGTGTCTGAGACTGTGCTGTGTGTGTGAGAGACTACAGTGTGTGTGTGTGACTGTACTGTGTATGTGTGTGTGAGACTGTACTGTGTATGTGTGTGTGAGACTGTAATGTGTGTGTGTGTGACTGTACTGTGTATGTGTGTGTGTGAGACTACAGTGTGTGCGTGTGACTGTACTGTGTATGTGTGTGTGAGACTGTACTGTATATGTGTGTGTGAGACTGTACTGTGTATGTGTGTGTGAGACTGTACTGTGTGTGTGTGAGAGACTGTACTGTGCGTGTGTGAGAGACTACTGTGTGTGAGACTGTGCTGTGTGTGTGAGAATGTGCTGTGTGTGTGAGACTGTGCTGTGTGTGTGAGACTGTGCTGTGTGTGTGAGACTACTGTGTGTGAGACTACTGTGTGTGAGACTACTGTGTGTGAGACTACTGTGTGTGAGAGACTGCACTGTGTGTGTGTGTGAATGCATTGTGTGTGTGACTATTGTGTGTGTGTGAGAGACTACTGTATGTGTGCGAGAGACTGTACTGTGTGTGAGACTGTACTGTGTGTGAGACTACTGTTTGTGAGACTGTACTGTGTGTGAGACTGTACTGTGTGTGTGAGACTGTACTGTGTGTGAGACTGTACTGTGTGTGAGACTGTACTGTGTGGGAGACTGCACTGTGTGTGAGACTACTGCGTGTGTGAGACAGTACGGTGTGTGTGAGACTGTGCTGTGTGTGAGACTGTGCTGTGTGAGAGACTGTACCGTGTGTGTGAGACTGTACTGTGTGTGAGACTGTACTTGGTGTGTGAGACTGTACTTGGTGTGTGAGACTGTACTTTGTGTGTGAGACTGTACTTTGTGTGTGAGACTGTACTGTGTGTGAGACTGTACTGTGTGTGAGGCTGTACTGTGTGTGAGACTGTACTGTGTGTGAGACTGTACTTTGTGTGTGAGACTGTACTTTGTGTGTGAGACTGTACTTTGTGTGTGAGGCTGTACTGTGTGTGAGGCTGTACTGTGTGTGAGGCTGTACTGTGTGTGAGACTGTACTGTGTGTGAGACTGTAGTGTGTGTGAGACTGTGCTGTGTGTGAGATTGTACTGTGTGTGTGAGACTGTACTGTGTGTGAGACTGTACTGTGTGTGTGAGACTGTACTGTGTGTGTGAGACTGTACTGTGTGTGTGAGACTGTGCTGTGTGTGTGACACTGTACTGTGTGTGTGAGACTGCTGTGTGTGAGACTGCTGTGTGTGAGACTGTGCTGTGTGTGCGACTGTGCTGTGTGTGAGACTGTGCTGTGTGAGAGACTGTACTGTGTGTGAGACTGTACTGTGTGAGACTGTACTGTGTGTGTGAGACTGTGCTGTGTGTGAGATTGTGCTGTGTGTGAGACTGTGCTGTGTGAGACTGTACCGTGTGTGTGAGACTGTACCGTGTGTGTGAGACTGTGCTGTGTGTGTGAGACTGTGCCGTGTGTGTGAGACTGTGCCGTGTGTGTGAGACTGTGCTGTGTGTCTGAGACTGTGCTGAGTGTGACTGTACTGTGTGTGTGTGTGAGACTGTACTGTGTGTGTGTGTGTGACTGTACTGTGTGTGTGTGAGAGACTGTACTGTGTGTGCGCGTGAGACCACTGTGTGTGAGACTGTACTGTGTGTGACACTGTACTGTGTGTGAGACCACTGTGTGTGAGACTGTACTGTGTGTGTGAGACTGTACTGTGTGAGAGACTGTACTGTGTGTGAGACTGTGCTGCGTGTGAGACTGTGCTGTGCATCTGCGACTGTGCTGTGTGTCTGTGACTGTGCTGTGTGTGTGTGTGTGTGAGACTGTGCTGTGTGTGTGAGACTGTGCTGTGTGTGTGAGACTGTGCTGTGTGTGTGAGAGAGACTGTGTGTGTGAGAGACTGTACTGTGTGTGTGAGACTCTACTGTGTGTGTGTGTGAGACTGCTGTGTGTGTGAGACTGCTGTGTGTGTGTTACTGTACTGTGTGTGTGTGACTGTACTGTGTGTGTGTGTGACTACTGTGTGTGTGACACAACTGTGTGTGTGTTACTGTACTGTGTGTGTGTGTGGGACTGTACTGTGTGTGTGTGACTGTAATGTGTGTGTGTGACTGTACTGTGTGTGTGTGAAACTGTACTGTGTGTGTGTGACTGTAATGTGTGTGTGGGACTGTACTGTGTGTGTGTGAAACTGTACTGTGTGTGTGTGACTGTAATGTGTGTGTGTGACTGTACTGTGTGTGTGTGAAACTGTACTGTGTGTGTGTGACTGTAATGTGTGTGTGTGACTGTACTGTGTGTGTGTGAAACTGTACTGTGTGTGTGTGACTGTACTGTGTGTGTGTGACTGTAATGTGTGTGTGTGACTGTACTGTGTGTGTGTGAAACTGTACTGTGTGTGAGAGACTGTACTGTGTGAGAGACTGTACTGTGTGAGAGACTGTACTGTGTGTGTGTGACTACTGTGTGTGTGTGACTACTGTGTGTGTGTGACTGTACTGTGTGTGTGTGACTGTACTGTGTGTGAGAGACTGTACTGTGTGTGTGTGTGTGTGAGACTGTACTGTGTGTGAGAGACTGTACTGTGTGTGTGTGTGTGTGAGACTGTACTGTGTGTGTGACTACTGTGTGTGAGACTGTACTGTGTGAGACTACTGTGTGAGACTGTACTGTGTGTGAGACTACTGTGTGTGAGACTACTGTGTGTGAGACTACTGTGTGTGAGACTACTGTGTGTGAGACTACTGTGTGTGAGACTACTGTGTGTGAGACTACTGTGTGTGAGACTGTACTGTGTGAGACCGTACTGTGTGAGACTACTGTGTGTGTGTGTGAGACTACTATGCGTGTGTGTGTGAGACTGTACTGTATGTGTGTGACTGTACTGTGTTTGTGTGACTGTACTGGGTGTGTATGGTTGTACTGTGTGTGTGTGTGGCTGTACTGTGTGTGTGTGACTGTACTGTGTTTGTGTGACTGTACTGGGTGTGTATGGTTGTACTGTGTGTGTGTGGCTGTACTGTGTGTGTGTGTGTGACTATACTGTGTGTGTGTGACTACTGTGTGTGTGTAACTACTGTGTGTGTGTGTGACTGTACTGTGTGTGTGTGAGACTGTACTGTGTGTGTGTGAGACTGTACTGTGTGTGTGTGTGAGACTGTACTGTGTGCGTGTGAGAGACTGTACTGTGTGCATGTGTGAGACTGTACTGTGTGCGTGTGTGAGACTGTACTGTGTGCGTGTGTGAGACTGTACTGTGTGCGTGTGTGAGACTGTACTGTGGGTGTGCGAGAGACTGTACTGTGTGTGTGAGACTGTACTGCGTGTGTGAGACTGTACTGTGTGCGTGAGACTACTGTGTGTGAGACTGTACTGTGTGAGACTACTATGTGCGAGACTGTAGTGTGTGAGAGACTGTGCTGTGTGTGTGAGACTGTACTGTGTGTGTGAGACTGTGCTGTGTCTGTGATACTGTGCTGTGTGTGTGTGACTGTACTGTGTGTGTGTGACTACTGTGTGTGTGACACTACTGTGTGTGTGAGACTGTACTGTATGTGTGAGACTGTAATGTGTGTGTGTGACTGTAATGTGTGTGTGTGACTGTACTGTGTGTGTGTGACTGTACTGTGTGTGTGTGACTGTACTGTGTATATGTGACTGTACTGTGTGTGAGAGACTGTACTGTGTGAGAGACTGTACTGTGTGTGAGAGACTGTACTGTGTGTGAGAGACTGGACTGTGTGTGAGAGACTGGACTGTGTGTGTGTGACTGTACTGTGTGTGTGTGACTACTGTGTGTGTGTGACTGTACTGTGTGTGTGTGAGAGACTGTACTGTGTGTGTGACTACTGTGTGTGAGACTGTACTGTGTGAGACTACTGTGTGAGACTACTGTGTGTGAGACTACTGTGTGAGACTGTACTGTGTGTGTGTGTGAGACTACTATGCATGTGTGTGTGAGACTGTACTGTGTGTGTGTGACTGTACTGTGTTTGTGTGACTGTACTGTGTTTGTGTGACTATACTGTGTGTGTGTGTGACTATACTGTGTGTGTGTGACTACTGTGTGTGTGTGTGTGAAACTGTACTGTGTGTGTGTGAGAGACTTTACTGTGTGCATGTGAGAGACTGTACTGTGTGCGTGTGAGAGACTGTACTGTGTGCGTGTGTGAGACTGTACTGCGTGTGTGTGAGAGACTGTACTGTGTGTGTGAGACTGTACTGCGTGTGTGACTGCTGTGTGTGTGAGACTGTGCTGTGTGTGAGACTGTGCTGTGTGTGAGACTGCGTTGTGCATGAGACTGCGCTGTGCGTGAGACTGCGCTGTGCGTGAAACTGCGCTGTGTGTGAGACTGTACTGTGTGTGTGAGAATGTGCTGTGTGTCTGAGACTGTGCTGCGTGTGTGAGACTACTGCGTGTGTGAGAGAGACTGTGTGTGTGTGAGATTGTGCTGTGTGTGACACTGTGCTGTGTGAGACTGTACTGCGTGTCTGACTGCTGTGTGTGTGAGACTGTGCTGTGTGTGAGACTGTGCTGTGTGTGAGACTGCGCTGTGCATGAGACTGCGCTGTGCGTGAGACTGCGCTGTGCGTGAAACTGCGCTGTGTGTGAGACTGTACTGTGTGTGTGAGAATATGCTGTGTGTCTGAGACTGTGCTGCGTGTGTGAGAGAGACTGTGTGTGTGTGAGACTGTGCTGTGTGTGAGACTGTGCTGTGTGAGAGACTGTACCGTGTGTGTGAGACTGTAGTGTGTGTGAGACTGTAGTGTGTGTGAGACTGTAGTGTGTGTGAGACTGTGCTGTGTGTGTGAGACTGTGCTGTGTGTGAGACTGTGCTGTGTGTGAGACTGTGCTGTGTGTGAGACTGTACTGTGTGTGTGAGACTGTACTGTGTGTGTGAGACTGTGCTGTGTGTCTGAGACTGTGCAGCGTATCTGAGACTGTGCTGTGTGTGCGAGTGTGTGACTGTACTGTGTGTGTGTGTGTGAGACTACTGTGTGTGCGTGTGACTGTACTGTGTATGTGTGTGTGAGACTGTACTGTGTGTGTGTGACTGTACTGTGTGTGTGTGTGACTACTGTGTGTGTGCGAGAGACTATACTGTGCGAGAGACTGTACTGTGCAAGAGATTGTACTGTGCGAGAGACTACTGTGTGTGAGACTGTACTGTGTGTGAGACTGTACTGTGTGTGAGACTGTACTGTGTGTGAGACTGTACTGTGTGTGAGACTGTACTTGGTGTGTGAGACTGTACTTTGTGTGTGAGACTGTACTTGGTGTGTGAGACTGTCCTGTGTGTGAGACTGTACTGTGTGTGAGACTGTACTGTGTGTGAGACTGTACTTGGTGTGTGAGACTGTACTTTGTGTGTGAGACTGTACTTTGTGTGTGAGACTGTACTGTGTGTGAGACTGTACTGTGTGTGAGGCTGTACTGTGTGTGAGACTGTACTGTGTGTGAGACTGTACTTTGTGTGTGAGACTGTACTTTGTGTGTGAGACTGTACTTTGTGTGTGAGACTGTACTGTGTGTGTGAGACTGTACTGTGTGTGAGGCTGTACTGTGTGTGAGGCTGTACTGTGCGTGAGGCTGTACTGTGTGTGAGGCTGTACTGTGTGTGAGGCTGTACTGTGTGTGAGGCTGTACTGTGTGTGAGGCTGTACTGTGTGTGAGACTGTACTGTGTGTGAGACTGTAGTGTGTGTGAGACTGTGCTGTGTGTGAGATTGTACTGTGTGTGTGAGACTGTACTGTGTGTGAGACTGTACTGTGTGTGTGAGACTGTACTGTGTGTGTGTGACTGCGCTGTGTGTGAGACTGTACTGTGTGTGTGAGACCATGCTGTGTGTGTGACACTGTACTGTGTGTGTGAGACTGCTGTGTGTGAGACTGTGCTGTGTGTGAGACTGTGCTGTGTGTGAGACTGTGCTGTGTGTGAGACTGTGCTGTGTGTGAGACTGTGCTGTGTGTGAGACTGTACTGTGTGAGACTGTACTGTGTGTGTGAGACTGTACCGTGTGTGTGAGACTGTGCTGTGTGTGTGAGACTGTGCTGTGTGTGTGAGACTGTGCTGAGTGTGACTGTACTGTGTGTGCGCGAGAGACTGTACTGTGTGTGAGACCACTGTGTGTGAGACTGTACTGTGTGTGTGTGTGTGAGACTGTACTGTGTGTGTGTGAGAGACTGTACTGTGTGTGTGTGTGTGACTGTACTGTGTGTGTGTGAGAGACTGTACTGTGTGTGCGCGAGAGACTGTACTGTGTGTGAGACCACTGTGTGTGAGACTGTACTGTGTGTGTGAGACTGTACTGTGTGTGTGAGACTGTACTGTGTGAGAGACTGTACTGTGTGTGAGACTGTGCTGTGTGTGAGACTGTGCTGTGCGTCTGCGACTGTGCTGTGCGTCTGAGACTGTGCTGTGTGTGTGTGTGTGTGAGACTGTGCTGTGTGTGTGAGAGAGACTGTGTGTGTGAGAGACTGTACTGTGTGTGTGTGTGAGACTGCTGTGTGTGTGTTACTGTACTGTGTGTGTGTGACTGTACTGTGTGTGTGTGTGACTACTGTGTGTGTGACACAACTGTGTGTGTGAGACTACTGTGTGTGTGTGTGTGGGACTGTACTGTGTGTGTGTGACTGTAATGTGTGTGTGTGTGACTGTACTGTGTGTGTGTGAAACTATACTGTGTGTGTGTGACTGTAATGTGTGTGTGTGACTGTACTGTGTGTGAGAGACTGTACTGTGTGAGAGACTGTACTGTGTGAGAGACTGGACTGTGTGTGAGAGACTGGACTGTTTGTGAGAGACTGGACTGTGTGTGAGAGACTGGACTGTGTGTGTGTGACTGTACTGTGTGTGTGTGACTACTGTGTGTGTGTGACTGTACTGTGTGTGAGAGACTGTACTGTGTGTGACTACTGTGTGTGAGACTGTACTGTGTGAGACTATTGTGTGAGACTACTGTGTGAGACTACTGTGTGTGAGACTACTGTGTGTGAGACTACTGTGTGTGAGACTACTGTGTGTGAGACTGTACTGTGTGAGACCGTACTGTGTGAGACTACTGTGTGTGTGTGAGACTACTATGCGTGTGTGTGTGAGACTGTACTGTATGTGTGTGACTGTACTGTGTTTGTGTGACTGTACTGGGTGTGTATGGTTGTACAGTGTGTGTGTGTGGCTGTACTGTGTGTGTGTGGCTGTACTGTGTGTGTGTGACTGTACTGTGTTTGTGTGACTGTACTGGGTGTGTATGGTTGTTCTGTGTGTGTGTGTGGCTGTACTGTGTGTGTGTGACTGTACTGTGTGTGTGTGTGTGACTACTGTGTGTGTGTAACTACTGTGTGTGTGTGTGACTGTACTGTGTGTGTGTGAGACTGTACTGTGTGTGTGTGAGACTGTACTGTGTGTGTGAGAGAGACTGTACTGTGTGCGTGTGAGAGACTGTACTGTGTGCATGTGTGAGACTGTACTGTGTGCGTGTGTGAGACTGTACTGTGTGCGTGTGTGAGACTGTACTGTGGGTGTGCGAGAGACTGTACTGTGTGTGTGAGACTGTACTGCGTGTGTGAGACTGTACTGTGTGCGTGAGACTACTGTGTGTGAGACTGTACTGTGTGAGACTACTATGTGCGAGACTGTAGTGTGTGAGAGACTGTGCTGTGTGTGTGAGACTGTACTGTGTGTGTGAGACTGTGCTGTGTCTGTGATACTGTGCTGTGTGTGTGACTGTACTGTGTGTGTGTGACTACTGTGTGTGTGACACTACTGTGTGTGTGAGACTGTACTGTATGTGTGAGACTGTAATGTGTGTGTGTGACTGTAATGTGTGTGTGTGACTGTAATGTGTGTGTGTGACTTTACTGTGTGTGTGTGACTGTACTGTGTGTGTGTGACTGTACTGTGTATATGTGACTGTACTGTGTGTGAGAGACTGTACTGTGTGAGAGACTGTACTGTGTGAGAGACTGTACTGTGTGTGAGAGACTGTACTGTGTGTGAGAGACTGGACTGTGTGTGTGTGACTGTACTGTGTGTGTGTGACTACTGTGTGTGTGTGACTGTACTGTGTGTGTGTGAGAGACTGTACTGTGTGTGTGACTACTGTGTGTGAGACTGTACTGTGTGAGACTACTGTGTGAGACTACTGTGTGTGAGACTACTGTGTGAGACTGTACTGTGTGTGTGTGTGTGTGAGACTACTATGCATGTGTGTGTGAGACTGTACTGTGTGTGTGTGACTGTACTGTGTTTGTGTGACTGTACTGTGTTTGTGTGACTATACTGTGTGTGTGTGTGACTATACTGTGTGTGTGTGACTACTGTGTGTGTGTGTGTGTGAAACTGTACTGTGTGTGTGTGAGACTATACTGTGTGTGTGACTACTGTGTGTGTGTGTGTGAAACTGTACTGTGTGTGTGTGAGACTGTACTGTGTGTGTGTGAGAGACTTTACTGTGTGCATGTGAGAGACTGTACTGTGTGCGTGTGAGAGACTGTACTGTGTGCGTGTGTGAGACTGTACTGCGTGTGTGTGTGAGACTGTACTGCTTGTGTGACTGCTGTGTGTGTGAGACTGTGCTGTGTGTGAGACTGTGCTGTGTGTGAGACTGCGCTGTGCATGAGACTGCGCTGTGCGTGAGACTGCGCTGTGCGTGAAACTGCGCTGTGTGTGAGACTGTACTGTGTGTGTGAGAATGTGCTGTGTGTCTGAGACTGTGCTGCGTGTGTGAGACTACTGCGTGTGTGAGAGAGACTGTGTGTGTGTGAGACTGTGCTGTGTGTGACACTGTGCTGTGTGAGACTGTACTGCGTGTGTGACTGCTGTGTGTGTGAGACTGTGCTGTGTGTGAGACTGTGCTGTGTGTGAGACTGCGCTGTGCATGAGACTGCGCTGTGCGTGAGACTGCGCTGTGCGTGAAACTGCGCTGTGTGTGAGACTGTACTGTGTGTGTGAGAATATGCTGTGTGTCTGAGACTGTGCTGCGTGTGTGAGAGAGACTGTGTGTGTGTGAGACTGTGCTGTGTGTGAGACTGTGCTGTGTGAGAGACTGTACCGTGTGTGTGAGACTGTACCGTGTGTGTGAGACTGTACCGTGTGTGTGAGACTGTACCGTGTGTGTGACTGTAGTGTGTGTGAGACTGTGCTGTGTGTGAGACTGTGCTGTGTGTGAGACTGTACTGTGTGTGTGAGACTGTACTGTGTGTGTGAGACTGTACTGTGTGTGTGAGACTGTGCTGTGTGTCTGAGACTGTGCAGCGTATCTGAGACTGTGCTGTGTGTGCGAGTGTGTGACTGTACTGTGTGTGTGTGTGTGAGACTACTGTGTGTGCGTGTGACTGTACTGTGTATGTGTGTGTGAGACTGTACTGTGTGTGTGTGACTGTACTGTGTGTGTGTGTGACTACTGTGTGTGTGCGAGAGACTATACTGTGCGAGAGACTGTACTGTGCAAGAGATTGTACTGTGCGAGAGACTACTGTGTGTGAGACTGTACTGTGTGTGAGACTGTACTGTGTGTGAGACTGTACTGTGTGTGAGACTGTACTTGGTGTGTGAGACTGTACTTGGTGTGTGAGACTGTACTTTGTGTGTGAGACTGTACTTTGTGTGTGAGACTGTACTGTGTGTGAGACTGTACTGTGTGTGAGGCTGTACTGTGTGTGAGACTGTACTGTGTGTGAGACTGTACTTTGTGTGTGAGACTGTACTTTGTGTGTGAGACTGTACTTTGTGTGTGAGGCTGTACTGTGTGTGAGGCTGTACTGTGTGTGAGGCTGTACTGTGTGTGAGGCTGTACTGTGTGTGAGGCTGTACTGTGTGTGAGGCTGTACTGTGTGTGAGACTGTACTGTGTGTGAGACTGTGCTGTGTGTGAGACTGTGCTGTGTGTGTGAGACTGTACTGTGTGTGAGACTGTACTGTGTGTGTGAGACTGTACTGTGTGTGTGTGACTGCGCTGTGTGTGAGACTGTACTGTGTGTGTGAGACTGTGCTGTGTGTGTGACACTGTACTGTGTGTGTGAGACTGCTGTGTGTGAGACTGTGCTGTGTGTGAGACTGTGCTGTGTGTGAGACTGTGCTGTGTGTGAGACTGTGCTGTGTGTGAGACTGTGCTGTGTGTGAGACTGTGCTGTGTGTGAGACTGTGCTGTGTGAGAGACTGTACTGTGTGTGTGAGACTGTACTGTGTGAGACTGTACTGTGTGTGTGAGACTGTGCCGTGTGTGTGAGACTGTGCTGTGTGTGTGAGACTGTGCTGTGTGTGTGAGACTGTGCTGTGTGTCTGAGACTGTGCTGAGTGTGACTGTACTGTGTGTGTGTGTGTGAGACTGTACTGTGTGTGTGTGAGAGACTGTACTGTGTGTGTGTGTGTGACTGTACTGTGTGTGTGTGAGAGACTGTACTGTGTGTGCGCGAGAGACTGTACTGTGTGTGAGACCACTGTGTGTGAGACTGTACTGTGTGCGTGAGCCTGTACTGTGTGTGAGACTGTACTGTGTGTGACACTGTACTGTGTGTGAGACCACTGTGTGTGAGACTGTACTGTGTGTGTGAGACTGTACTGTGTGTGTGAGACTGTACTGTGTAAGAGACTGTACTGTGTGTGAGACTGTGCTGTGTGTGAGACTGTGCTGTGCGTCTGCGACTGTGCTGTGCGTCTGAGACTGTGCTGTGTGTGTGTGTGTGTGAGACTGTGCTGTGTGTGTGAGAGAGACTGTGTGTGTGAGAGACTGTACTGTGTGTGTGAGACTCTACTGTGTGTGTGTGAGACTGCTGTGTGTGTGTTACTGTACTGTGTGTGTGTGACTGTAATGTGTGTGTGTGACTGTACTGTGTATATGTGACTGTACTGTGTGTGAGAGACTGTACTGTGTGAGAGACTGTACTGTGTGAGAGACTGTACTGTGTGTGAGAGACTGTACTGTGTGTGAGAGACTGGACTGTGTGTGTGTGACTGTACTGTGTGTGTGTGACTACTGTGTGTGTGTGACTGTACTGTGTGTGTGTGAGAGACTGTACTGTGTGTGTGACTACTGTGTGTGAGACTGTACTGTGTGAGACTACTGTGTGAGACTACTGTGTGTGAGACTACTGTGTGAGACTGTACTGTGTGTGTGTGTGTGTGAGACTACTATGCATGTGTGTGTGAGACTGTACTGTGTGTGTGTGACTGTACTGTGTTTGTGTGACTGTACTGTGTTTGTGTGACTATACTGTGTGTGTGTGTGACTATACTGTGTGTGTGTGACTACTGTGTGTGTGTGTGTGTGAAACTGTACTGTGTGTGTGTGAGACTATACTGTGTGTGTGACTACTGTGTGTGTGTGTGTGAAACTGTACTGTGTGTGTGTGAGACTGTACTGTGTGTGTGTGAGAGACTTTACTGTGTGCATGTGAGAGACTGTACTGTGTGCGTGTGAGAGACTGTACTGTGTGTGTGTGTGAGACTGTACTGCGTGTGTGTGTGAGACTGTACTGCTTGTGTGACTGCTGTGTGTGTGAGACTGTGCTGTGTGTGAGACTGTGCTGTGTGTGAGACTGCGCTGTGCATGAGACTGCGCTGTGCGTGAGACTGCGCTGTGCGTGAAACTGCGCTGTGTGTGAGACTGTACTGTGTGTGTGAGAATGTGCTGTGTGTCTGAGACTGTGCTGCGTGTGTGAGACTACTGCGTGTGTGAGAGAGACTGTGTGTGTGTGAGACTGTGCTGTGTGTGACACTGTGCTGTGTGAGACTGTACTGCGTGTGTGACTGCTGTGTGTGTGAGACTGTGCTGTGTGTGAGACTGTGCTGTGTGTGAGACTGCGCTGTGCATGAGACTGCGCTGTGCGTGAGACTGCGCTGTGCGTGAAACTGCGCTGTGTGTGAGACTGTACTGTGTGTGTGAGAATATGCTGTGTGTCTGAGACTGTGCTGCGTGTGTGAGAGAGACTGTGTGTGTGTGAGACTGTGCTGTGTGTGAGACTGTGCTGTGTGAGAGACTGTACCGTGTGTGTGAGACTGTACCGTGTGTGTGAGACTGTACCGTGTGTGTGAGACTGTACCGTGTGTGTGACTGTAGTGTGTGTGAGACTGTGCTGTGTGTGAGACTGTGCTGTGTGTGAGACTGTACTGTGTGTGTGAGACTGTACTGTGTGTGTGAGACTGTACTGTGTGTGTGAGACTGTGCTGTGTGTCTGAGACTGTGCAGCGTATCTGAGACTGTGCTGTGTGTGCGAGTGTGTGACTGTACTGTGTGTGTGTGTGTGTGAGACTACTGTGTGTGCGTGTGACTGTACTGTATATGTGTGTGTGAGACTGTACTGTGTGTGTGTGACTGTACTGTGTGTGTGTGTGACTACTGTGTGTGTGCGAGAGACTGTACTGTGCAAGAGATTGTACTGTGCGAGAGACTACTGTGTGTGAGACTGTACTGTGTGTGAGACTGTACTGTGTGTGAGACTGTACTTGGTGTGTGAGACTGTACTTGGTGTGTGAGACTGTACTTTGTGTGTGAGACTGTACTTTGTGTGTGAGACTGTACTGTGTGTGAGACTGTACTGTGTGTGAGGCTGTACTGTGTGTGAGACTGTACTGTGTGTGAGACTGTACTTTGTGTGTGAGACTGTACTTTGTGTGTGAGACTGTACTTTGTGTGTGAGGCTGTACTGTGTGTGAGGCTGTACTGTGTGTGAGGCTGTACTGTGTGTGAGGCTGTACTGTGTGTGAGGCTGTACTGTGTGTGAGGCTGTACTGTGTGTGAGACTGTACTGTGTGTGAGACTGTGCTGTGTGTGAGACTGTGCTGTGTGTGAGATTGTACTGTGTGTGTGAGACTGTACTGTGTGTGAGACTGTACTGTGTGTGTGAGACTGTACTGTGTGTGTGTGACTGCGCTGTGTGTGAGACTGTACTGTGTGTGTGAGACTGTGCTGTGTGTGTGACACTGTACTGTGTGTGTGAGACTGCTGTGTGTGAGACTGTGCTGTGTGTGAGACTGTGCTGTGTGTGAGACTGTGCTGTGTGTGAGACTGTGCTGTGTGTGAGACTGTGCTGTGTGTGAGACTGTGCTGTGTGAGAGACTGTACTGTGTGTGAGACTGTACTGTGTGAGACTGTACTGTGTGTGTGAGACTGTGCCGTGTGTGTGAGACTGTGCTGTGTGTGTGAGACTGTGCTGTGTGTGTGAGACTGTGCTGTGTGTCTGAGACTGTGCTGAGTGTGACTGTACTGTGTGTGTGTGTGTGAGACTGTACTGTGTGTGTGTGAGAGACTGTACTGTGTGTGTGTGTGTGACTGTACTGTGTGTGTGTGTGTGACTGTACTGTGTGTGTGTGAGAGACTGTACTGTGTGTGTGTGAGAGACTGTACTGTGTGTGTGTGTGTGAGACTGTACTGTGTGTGTGTGAGAGACTGTACTGTGTGTGTGTGTGTGACTGTACTGTGTGTGTGTGAGAGACTGTACTGTGTGTGCGCGAGAGACTGTACTGTGTGTGAGACCACTGTGTGTGAGACTGTACTGTGTGCGTGAGCCTGTACTGTGTGTGAGACTGTACTGTGTGTGACACTGTACTGTGTGTGAGACCACTGTGTGTGAGACTGTACTGTGTGTGTGAGACTGTACTGTGTGTGTGAGACTGTACTGTGTAAGAGACTGTACTGTGTGTGAGACTGTGCTGTGTGTGAGACTGTGCTGTGCGTCTGCGACTGTGCTGTGCGTCAGAGACTGTGCTGTGTGTGTGTGTGTGTGAGACTGTGCTGTGTGTGTGAGAGAGACTGTGTGTGTGAGAGACTGTACTGTGTGTGTGAGACTCTACTGTGTGTGTGTGAGACTGCTGTGTGTGTGTTACTGTACTGTGTGTGTGTGACTGTACTGTGTGTGTGTGTGACTACTGTGTGTGTGACACAACTGTGTGTGTGAGACTACTGTGTGTGTGTGTGTGGGACTGTACTGTGTGTGTGTGACTGTAATGTGTGTGTGTGACTACTGTGTGTGTGTGACTACTGTGTGTGTGTGACTGTACTGTGTGTGTGTGACTGTACTGTGTGTGAGAGACTGTACTGTGTGAGAGACTGTACTGTGTGAGAGACTGGACTGTGTGTGAGAGACTGGACTGTGTGTGAGAGACTGGACTGTGTGTGTGTGACTACTGTGTGTGTGTGACTGTACTGTGTGTGAGAGACTGTACTGTGTGTGAGACTACTGTGTGTGAGACGACTGTGTGTGAGACGACTGTGTGTGAGACGACTGTGTGTGAGACTACTGTGTGTGAGACTACTGTGTGTGAGACTACTGTGTGTGAGACTACTGTGTGTGAGACTGTACTGTGTGAGACCGTACTGTGTGAGACTACTGTGTGTGTGTGAGACTACTATGCGTGTGTGTGTGAGACTGTACTGTATGTGTGTGACTGTACTGTGTTTGTGTGACTGTACTGGGTGTGTATGGTTTTACTGTGTGTGTGTGTGGCTGTACTGTGTGTGTGTGGCTGTACTGTGTGTGTGTGACTGTACTGTGTTTGTATGACTGTACTGGGTGTGTATGGTTGTACTGTGTGTGTGTGTGGCTGTACTGTGTGTGTGTGGCTGTACTGTGTGTGTGTGACTGTACTGTGTGTGTGTGTGTGTGACTATACTGTGTGTGTGTGACTACTGTGTGTGTGTGACTACTGTGTGTGTGTGTGACTGTACTGTGTGTGTGAGACTGTACTGTGTGTGTGTGAGACTGTACTGTGTGTGTGTGTGAGACTGTACTGTGTGTGTGTGTGAGACTGTACTGTGTGTGTGTGAGAGACTGTACTGTGTGCGTGTGAGAGACTGTACTGTGTGCGTGTGTGAGACTGTACTGTGGGTGTGCGAGAGACTACTGTGTGTGTGAGACTGTACTGCGTGTGTGAGACTGTACTGTGTGCGTGAGACTACTGTGTGTGTGACTGTACTGTGTGAGACTACTATGTGCGAGACTGTAGTGTGTGAGAGACTGTGCTGTGTGTGTGAGACTGTACTGTGTGTGTGAGACTGTGCTGTGTCTGTGATACTGTGCTGTGTGGGTGTGACTGTACTGTGTGTGTGAGACTGTGCTGTGTCTGTGATACTGTGCTGTGTGTGTGTGACTGTACTGTGTGTGTGTGACTACTGTGTGTGTGACACTACTGTGTGTGTGAGACTGTGCTGTGTCTGTGATACTGTGCTGTGTGTGTGTGACTGTACTGTGTGTGTGTGACTACTGTGTGTGTGACACTACTGTGTGTGTGAGACTGTACTGTATGTGTGAGACTGTAATGTGTGTGTGTGACTGTAATCTGTGTGTGTGACTGTACTGTGTGTGTGTGACTGTACTGTGTGTGTGTGACTGTACTGTGTATACGTGACTGTACTGTGTGTGAGAGACTGTACTGTGTGAGAGACTGTACTGTGTGAGAGACTACTGTGTGAGAGACTGTACTGTGTGTGAGAGACTGTACTGTGTGTGAGAGACTGTACTGTGTGTGAGAGACTGGACTGTGTGTGTGTGACTGTACTGTGTGTGTGGGACTACTGTGTGTGTGTGACTGTACTGTGTGTGTGTGAGAGACTGTACTGTGTGTGTGACTACTGTGTGTGAGACTGTACTGTGTGAGACTACTGTGTGAGACTACTGTGTGTGAGACTACTGTGTGAGACTGTACTGTGTGTGTGTGTGAGACTACTATGCATGTGTGTGTGAGACTGTACTGTGTGTGTGTGACTGTACTGTGTTTGTGTGACTGTACTGTGTGTGTGTGTGTGTGTGACTATAGTGTGTGTGTGTGACTACTGTGTGTGTGTGTGAAACTGTACTGTGTGTGTGTGAGACTGTACTGTGTGTGTGAGAGACTTTACTGTGTGCATGTGAGAGACTGTACTGTGTGCGTGTGAGAGACTGTACTGTGTGCGTGTGTGAGACTGTACTGCGTGTGTGTGAGAGACTGTACTGTGTGTGTGAGACTGTACTGCGTGTGTGAGACTGTACTGTGTGCGTGAGACTACTGTGTGTGTGAGACTGTACTGTGTGAGACTGTGCTGTGTGCAAGACTGTAGTGTGTGAGAGACTGTGTGCTGTGTGTGTGAGACTGTGCTGTGTGACTGAGACTGTGCACTATGTCTGAGACTGTGCTGTGTGTCTGAGACGGTGCTGTGTGTGTGTGAGACTACAGTGTGTGCGTGTGACTACTGTGTATGTGTGTGTGAGACTGTACTGTGTATGTGTGTGTGAGACTACTGTGTGTGTGTGACTGTACTGTGTGTGCGAGACTGCGCTGTGTGTGAGACTGTACTGTGTGTGTGAGACTGTGCTGTGTGTGAGACTGTGCTGTGTGTGAGACTGCTGTGTGTGAGACTGCGCTGTGTGTGAGATTGTGCTGTGTGTGAGATTGTGCTGTGTGTGAGACTGTGCTGTGTGAGAGACTACTGTGTGTGAGACTGTGCTGTGTGAGACTGTACTGTGTGTGTGAGACTGTGCTGTGTGTGAGATTGTGCTGTGTGTGAGACTGTGCTGTGTGTGAGATTGTGCTGTGTGTGAGACTGTGCTGTGTGTGAGACTGTGCTGTGTGAGACTGTACTGTGTGTGTGAGACTGTGCTGTGTGTGAGACTGTGCTGTGTGTGAGACTGTGCTGTGTGAGAGACTACTGTGTGTGAGACTGTGCTGTGTGAGACTGTACTGTGTGTGTGAGACTGTGCTGTGTGTGAGATTGTGCTGTGTGTGAGACTGTGCTGTGTGTGAGATTGTGCTGTGTGTGAGACTGTGCTGTGTGTGAGACTGTGCTGTGTGAGACTGTACTGTGTGTGTGAGACTGTGCTGTGTGTGAGACTGTGCTGTGTGTGAGACTGTGCTGTGTGTGAGACTGTGCTGTGTGAGACTGTACTGTGTGTGTGAGACTGTACTGTGTGTGTGAGACTGTACTGTGTTTGTGAGACTGTACTGTGTGTGAGACTGTACTGTGTGTGTGTGTGTGTGAGACTGTACTGTGTGTGAGACTGTACTGTGTGTGTGTGAGACTGTACTGTGTGCGTGTGTGTGTGAGACTGTACTGTGTGTGAGACTGTACTGTGTGTGTGAGACTGTACTGTGTGTGAGACTGTACTGTGTGTGAGACTGTACTGTGTGTGAGACTGTACTGTGTGTGTGAGACTGTACTGTGTGTGTGAGACTGTACTGTGTGTGTGAGACTGTACTGTGTGTGTGAGACTGTACTGTGTGTGTGAGACTGTACTGTGTGTGAGACTGTACTGTGTGTGTGAGACTGTACTGTGTGTGAGGCTGTACTGTGTGTGTGAAACTGTACTATGTTTGTGAGACTACTGTGTGTGAGACTGTTCTGTGTGCGTGTGTGTGAGTGTGTGTATGAGACTACTCTCTTTGTGTGTGACAATGAGTGGTGAGCCTGTGGAATTCATTACCACAGGAAGTAGTTGATGCCAAAACATTGAATGTATTCAAGAGGCGGCTGGATATAGCACTTGGGGCGAACGGGATCAAAGGTTATGGGGAGAAAGCAGGATTAGGCTATTGCGTTGGACGATCAGCCATGATCGTCATGAATGGCGGCGCAGGCTCGAGGGGCCGAATGGCCTCCTCCTACTCCTATCTTCTATGTTTCTATGTGTGCCATGGATGTTAGGGAACTTGGGGAAATGAATAGTGATATCTTGAGGGGTGTACATAGTACAGAGAAGGAGGTGCTGGAAGTCTTAAAGCGCATCAGGGTAGATAAATCCATGGGACCTGATGAAGTGTATCCCAGGACGCTGTGGGAGGCAAGGGAGGAAATTGCGGGTCCCCTCGCCGAGATATTTGAATCATCGATAGTCACAGGTGAGGTGCCTGAAGATTGGAGAGTGGCAAATGTTGTGCCTTTGTTTAAAAAGGGCTGCAGGGAAAAGCCTGGGAACTACAGGCCAGTGAGCCTCACATCTGTGGTGGGTAAATTGTTGGAAGGTATTTTGAGAGACAGGATCTACAGGCATTTAGAGATGGAAGGACTGATTAGGGGCAGTCAGCATGGCTTTGTGAGTGGAAAATCATGTCTCACAAATTTAATTGAGTTTCTTGAAGGGGTAATCAAGAAGGTTGATGAGGGCAGTGCAGTTGATGTTGTCTCCATGGACTTTAGCAAGACCTTTGACAACCTCAGACAGCACGGAGGCACAGTAGTTAGCACTGCTGCCTCACCGCGCCAAGAACTGGGGTTCGATTCCTGGCCTCGGGGTCACTGTCTGTGTGGAGTCTGCACGTTCTCCCCGTGTCTGCGTGGGTTTCCTCCGGGTGCTCCGGTTTCCTCCCAAAGTTCAAAGATGTGAGAGTTAGGTGGATTGGCCGTGCTAAATTGCCCCGTAGTATCAGGGGAACTAGCTGGGGTAAATACATGGGGTTATGGAGATAGGGCCTGGGTGGGATTGTGGTCAGTGGCCGAATGGCCACTTTCTGCACTGTATGATTCTATGTACCACATCGTAGGTTGTTGCATGAGATTAAATCTCCCGGGATCCAGGGTGAGGTAGCCAATTGGATACAAAATTGGCTTGATGACAGAAGCCAGAGGGTGGTTGCAGAGGGTTGTTTTTCAAACAGGAGGCCTGTGACCAGCGGTGTGCCTCAGGGATCAGTGCTGGGCCCACTGTTATTTGTCATTTATATTAGTGATTTGGATGAGAATATAGGAGGCATGGTGAGTAAATTTGCAGATGACACAAAGATTGGTGGCATAGTGGACAGTGAAGAAAGTGGAGTCTGAAGAGATAGGAGAGGCACTAAATGAATATTTTTCGTCGGTATTCACACTGGAGAGGGACAGTGTTGTCGAGGGGAGTACTGAGATGCAGGCTGTTGGACTGGATGGGATTGATGTTCATAAGGAGGAGGTGTTAGCAATTCTGGAAAGGGTAAAAATAGATAAGTCTCCTGGGCCAGATGGGATTTATCCTAGGATTCTCTGGGAGGCTAGAGAGGAGATTGCAGAGCCTTTGGCTTTGATCTTTAGAACAAAGAACAAAGAACAATACAGCACAGGAACAGGCCCTTCGGCCCTCCAAGCCCGCGCCGCTCCCTGGTCCAAACTAGACCATTCTTTTGTATCCCTCCATTCCCACTCCGTTCATTTGGCTATCTAGATAAGTCTTAAATGTTCCCAGTGTGTCCGCCTCCACCACCTTGCCCGGCAGCGCATTCCAGGCCCCCACCACCCTCTATGTAAAATATGTCCTTCTGATATCCGTGTTAGACCTCCCCGCCTTCACCTTGAATCTATGACCCCTCGTGATCGTTACCACCGACCTGGGGAAAAGCTTCCCACCGTTTACCCTATCTATGCCTTTCATAATTTTATACACCTCTATTAAGTCTCCCCTCATCCTCCGTCTTTCCAGGGAGAACAATCCCAGTTTACCCAATCTCTCCTCATAACTAAGCCCCTCCATACCAGGCAACATCCTGGTAAACCTCCTCTGTACTCTCTCCAAAGCCTCCACGTCCTTCTGGTAGTGTGGCGACCAGAACTGGACGCAGTATTCCAAATGCGGCCGAACCAACGTTCTATACATCTGCAACATCAGACCCCAACTTTTATACTCTATGCCCCGTCCTATAAAGGCAAGCATGCCATATGCCTTCTTCACCAGCTTCTCCACCTGTGACGTCACATTCAAGGATCCGTGGACTTGCACACCCAGGTTCCTCTGCGTATCTACACCCTTTATGTTTCTGCCATTTATCGTATAGCTCTTCCCTACATTATTTCTACCAAAATGCATCACTTCGCATTTATCAGGATTGAACTCCATCTGCCATTTCTTTGCCCAAATTTCCAGCCTATCTATATCCTTCTGTAGCTTCTGACAATGCTCCTCACTATCTGTAAGTCCTGCCAATTTTGTGTTGTCCGCAAACTTACTGATCACCCCAGTTACACCTTCTTCCAGATCATTTCTATAAATCACAAACAGCAGAGGTCCCAATACAGAGCCCTGCGGAACACCACTAGTCACAGGCCTCCAGTCGGAAAAAGACCCTTCCACTACCACCCTCTGTCTTCTGTGACCAAGCCAGTTCTCCACCCATCTAGCCACCTCCCCCTTTATCCCATGAGATCCAACCTTTTTCACCAGCCTACCATGAGGGACTTTGTCAAACGCTTTACTAAAGTCCATACAGATGACATCCATGGCCCTTCCCTCATCAACCATTCTGGTCACTTCTTCAAAAACTCCACCAGGTTAGTGAGGCATGACCTCCCTCTCACAAAGCCATGCTGACTACCGTTAATGAGGAGCTTGAGGTTGTTTTCGTTCAAGAGAAGAAGGTTAAGAGGTGACTTAATAGAGGCATACAAGATGATCAGAGGATTAGATAGGGTGGATAGTGAGAGCCTTTTTCCTCGGATGGTGTTGGCTAGCATGAGGGGACATGGCTTTAAATTGAGGGGTGAGAGATATAGGACAGATGTTAGAAGTAGGTTCTTTACTCAGAGAGTAGTAAGGGCGTGGAATGCCCTGTCTGAAGCAGTAGTGGACTCGTCAACATTAAGAGCATTCAAATGGTTATTGGATAAACATATGGATGATATTGGAATAGTGTCGATTAGAGGGGCTTTCGATTGGTTCCACTGGTCGGCGCAACATCGAGGGCTGAAGGGCCTGTATTGCGCTGTAATGTTCTATGTTCTATCTCCGATTGCAACAGGATCTTGATCAATTGGACCAATGGCGGATGGAGTTTAATTTAGATAAATGTGAGGTGATGCATTTTGGTAGATCGAACCAGGGCAGGACTTACTCAGTTAATGGTAGGGTGTTGGGGGGAGTTACAGAATAATGAGATTGAGGGGTACAGGTTCATAGCTCCTTGAAAGTTGAGTCACAAGTGGACCGAGTGGTGAAGAAGGCATTCAGCATGCTTGGTTTCATTGGTCAGAACATTGAATACAGAAGTTGGCACGTCTCGTTGAAGTTGTACAAGACATTGGTAAGGCCACAC
Source organism: Mustelus asterias (assembly GCF_964213995.1). Classification (NCBI taxonomy): domain Eukaryota; kingdom Metazoa; phylum Chordata; class Chondrichthyes; order Carcharhiniformes; family Triakidae; genus Mustelus; species Mustelus asterias. The sequence goes on from NW_027590496.1 coordinate 159,293, forward strand.
TTGGAATACTGTGTGCAGTTCTGGTCACCCTATTATAGAAAGGATATTATTAAACTAGAAAGAGTGCAGAAAAGATTTACTCGGATGCTACCGGGACTTGATGGTTTGAGTTATAAGGAGAAGCTGGATTGACTGGGACTTTTTTCCCTGGAGCGTAGGAGGCTTAGGGGTGATCTTATAGAGGTCTATAAAATTAATGAGGGGCACAGATCAGCGAGATAGTCAATATCTTTTCCCAAAGGTAGGGGAGTCTAAAACTAGAGGGCATAGGTTTAAGGTGAGAGGGGAGAGATACAGAAGGGTCCAGAGCGGCAATTTTTTCACACAGAGGGTGGTGAGTGTCTGGAACAAGCTGCCAGAGGTAGTAGTAGAGGTGGGTACAATTTAGTCTTTTAAAAAGCGTTTAGACAGTTCCATGGGTAAGATGGGTATAGGGGGATATGGGCCAAATACCGGCAATTGGGACTAGCTTAGTGGTAAAAATTGGGTGGCATGGACAAGTTGGGCCGAAGGGCCTGTTTCCATTCTGTAAATAAGAAAATAAGAAATAGGAGCAGGAGTAGGCCATCTAGCCCCTCGAGCCTGCCCCACCATTCAATAAGATCATGGCTGATCTGAAGTGGATCAGTTCCACTTACCCGCCTGATCCCCATAACCCCTAATTCCCTTACCGATCAGGAATCCATCTATCCGTGATTTGAACATATTCAACGAGGTCGCCTCCACCACTTCAGTGGGCAGAGAATTCCAGAGATTCACCACCCTCTGAGAGAAGAAGCTCCTCCTCAACTCTGTCCTAAACTGACTCCCCTTTATTTTGAGGCTGTGCCCTCTAGTTCTAGCTTCCTTTCTAAGTGGAAAGAATCTCTCCACCTCTCCCCTATCCAGCCCCTTCATTATCTTATAGGTCTCTATAAGATCCCCCCTCAGCCTTCTAAATTCCAACGAATACAAACCCAAACTGCTCAGTCTCTCCTCATAATCAACACACCTCATCTCTGGTATCAACCTGGTGAACCTTCTCTGCACTCCCTCCAAGGCCAATATATCCTTCCGCAAATAAGGGGACCAATACTGCACACAGTATTCCAGCTGCGGCCTCACCAATGTCCAGTACAGATGCAGCAACACATCTCTGCTTTTATATTCTATCCCCCTCGCAATATAGGCCAACATCCCATTTGCCTTCTTGATCACCTGTTGCACCTGCAGGCTGGGTTTTTGCGTCTCATGCACAAGGACCCCCAGGTCCCTCTGCACAGCAGCATGTTGTTATTTCTTTCCGTTTAGATAATAATCTAATTTGCTATTATTTCTTCCAAAGTGAATAACCTCGCATTTGTTAACGTTATACTCCATCTGCCAGATCCTCGCCCACTCACTCAGCCTGTCCAAATCTCTCTGCAGACCTTCTACGCCCTCCACACGATTCACTTTTCCACTTATCTTTGTGTTGTCTGCAAACTTTGTTACCCTACACTCAATCCCCTCCTCCAGATCGTCTATATAAATGGTAAATAGTTGAGGCCCCAGTACCGATCCCTGCGGCACGCCACTAGTTACCATCTGCCAACCAGAAAAGCACCCATTTATTCCGACTCTCTGCTTCCTGTCGGATAGCCAATCCCCAATCCACGCTAACACCCTACCCCCAACTCCGTGTGACCCCAATCTTCTTCAGCAGCCTTTTATGGGGCAACTTATCAAACGCCTTTTGGAAATCCAAAAACACCGCATCCACCGGTTCCCCTCTGTCAACCGCACTAGTCACATCTTCATAAAAATCCAACAAGTTCGTCCTTGCCTATCCTTGCCTTAAAAACATTCAATGAGGTAGCCTCAACTGCTTCACTGGGCAGGGAATTCCATAGATTCACAACCCTTTGTGTGAGGAAGTTCCTCCTCCACTCAGTCCGAAATCGGCTTCCCCTTATTTTGAGGCTATGCCCCCTAGTTCCAGTTTCACCCGCCAGTGGAAACAACTTCCCTGCTTCTATCTTATCTATTCCCTTCATAATCTTATATGTTTCTATAAGATCTCCCCTCATTCTTCTGAATTCCACTGAGTATAGTCCCAGTCTACTCAGTCTCTGCTCATAAGCCAACCCTCTCAACTCCGGAATCAACATAGTGAATCTCGTCTGCATGACCCCTGTATGACTCTCTCTCTGTGAATGTAAGTGAGTGTGCGTGTGCACGTGTGTGTTTGCGTGTGTGTACCATGTCTCGATGTTGCTTCTGTTCAGGTATTTCTGTTTGTGTTGACAGGGAGATTCCTGCGTGTCTCCATCAGACTGTCCGTGTCACCACAATGGCCGACAGTACCAGAGGAATCAGACCATCGAGAAGGATTGTAATGAATGGTAAATGTCCATTCACTGATCGGGTCAACTCATCCCATTGACTGGGATTTGGGGAAATGTGTAGAATGCAGACAATGGGCTGAATGGCCTCCTCCGTGTTGCAGTCAGTCTGTGATCAATGCTCAGATAATTCCTTCAGTGTGACTCCCAGACCAGACAGCAGATTGTAATCCCCTCAACCCTCCCCTCCCTCCATAATTCCTCCCCCTCCCTCCCCATCCTCCTGGCCGCCCCACTTCCTCCACCACCCCTCATCTCCCATCCTGCTCCACCCCTCTCTCCTCCTCTCCCTCCTCCCTCTTCCTTCCTTCCCCTCTCCACTTTTGCAGCCTCATTCTTCCCTGCTCTCTCACTCAGTCTCTCTTTCCAACTCACTCGCTCCCCCCCCCGCCACCCCCCACTCCCCCTCCCCACCCCCCACTCCCCCTCCCCACCCAGCAATATTGTCCCCTTCCTACAGTATCTTCAAACCCGGTACCCGTAACCCCAGCTCCCCTCCCGACCCTCCCCCGCCCCGTCCCCCTCCCCCGCCCCGTCCCCCTCCCCCGCCCCGCCCACCTCCCCCACCCCGCCCCCTCCCCCGCCCCTTCCCCCTCCCCCGTCCCCCTCCCCCGCCCCCTCCCCATCCCCCGTCCCCCTCCCCATCCCCCGCCCCGTCCCCCTCCCCCGCCCCGCCCACCTCCCCCCCCCCGCCCCCTCCCCCGCCCCTTCCCCCTCCCCCGTCCCCCTCCCCCTCCCCATCCCCCGTCCCCCTCCCCATCCCCCGCCCCGTCCCCCTCCCCCACCCCGCCCCCTCCCCTTCCCCCTCCCCCGTCCCCCTCCCCCGCCCCCTCCCCATCCCCCGTCCCCCTCCCCATCCCCCGCCCCGTCCCCCTCCCCCGCCCCGTCCCACTCCCCGCCCCATTCCACTCCCCGCCCCATCCCCCTCCCCGCCCCATCCCTCTACCCCGCCCCTGCCCCGCCCCACCCCCTCCCCCGCCACGTCCCCCTCCCCCGCCCCGTCCCCCTCCCCTGCCCCGTCCCCCTGCCCGCCCCCTACCCCGCCCCGTCCCCCTACCCCGCCCCCTCCCCCGCCCGTCCCACTCCCCCGTCCCCCTCCCCCGCCCCGTCCCCCTCCCCCGCCCCCTCCCCCGCCCCGTCCCCCTACCCCGCCCCCTGTCCGCCCCGCCCCCCTCCCCCGTCCCCCTCCCCCGCCCCATCCCCCTACCCTGCACCCTCCCCCGCCCTATCCACCTCCCCCGCCCCGTCCCCCTCCCCGTCCCCCTCCCCCGCCCCCTACTACCCCGCCCCCTCCCCCGCCCCCTCCCCCACCCCCTCCCCCGCCCCGTCCCCCTACCCTGCCCCGTCCCCCTACCCCGCCCCCTCCCCACCCCGTCCCCCTCCCCTGCACCCTCCCCCGCCCTATCCACCTCCCCCACCCCGTCCCCCTCCCCGTCCCCCTCCCCCGCCCCCAACTACCCCGCCCCCACCCCCTCCCCTGCCCCGTCCCCCTACCCTGCCCCGTCCCCCTACCCCGCCCCCTCCCCACCCCGTCCCCCTCCCCTGTCCCCCTCCCCGCCCCCTCCCCCGCCCCGTCCGCCTCCCCCGTCCCCCTACCCTGCCCCGTCCCCCTCCCCCACCCCCTCCCCCGCCCCATCCCCCTCCCCTGTCCCCCTCCCCCGCCCCCTCCCCCTCCCCCACCCCAGCCCCCTACCCCGCCCCCTCCCCCGCCCCGTCCACCTCCCCCGCCCCGTCCCCTCCCACGTCCCCCTCCCCCGCCCCATCCCCTACCCCGCCCCCCTCCCCCGCCCCGTCCGCCTCCCCCGCCCCGTCCCCCAACCCCGCCCCCTCCCCGGCCCCATCCCCCTCCCCCGCCCTGTCCCTCTCCCCCTCCACGCCCCCTCCACCGCCCCATCCCCCTCCCCTGCCACGTCCCACTCCCCGCCCCATCTGCCTCCCCGCCCCATCCCCCTCCCCCGCCCCGTCCCCCTCCCCTGCCCCATCCCCCTCCCCCACACCCTCCCCCACCCCGCCCCCCTCCCCCACCCCTCCCCCGCCCCCTCCCCTGCGCCGCACCCTCCCCTGCCCCCGCCACCTCCCCCTCCACCGCCCCCTCCCCCTCCCCCTCCTCCTCCCCTCCCCCGCACCGTCCCCCTCCCCCAACCCCTCCCCCGACACCTCCCCCTCCCCGCCCCGTCCCCCTCCCCATCCCCTCCCCCGCCCCGTCCCGCTTCCCCGCCCCGTCCCCCTCCCCCGCCCCGTCCCCCTCCCCCGCCCCGTCCCCCTCCCCGCACCGTCCCCCGCTCCGTCCCCCTCCCCGCCCCCCTCCCCCTCCTCTGCCCCCGCCCCGTCCCCCTCCCCCATCCCGTCCCTTTCACCCTACCCGACCCCGCCCCCCCTCCCCCGCCCCCTCCCCTGCCCTGTCCCCCTCCCCCGCCCCCCTGCCCCACCCCATCCCCCTCCCCCACCCTGTCCCCCTCCCTCTCCTCCACCCCGTACCTCTCGCCCTCCCCCGTCCCCTTCCCCCTTCCCCGTCCCTCCCCGCCTCGCCCCCTCCCCCACCCCGCCCCCTTCCCCTGCCCCACCCCCATCCCCCACACCCTCCCCCGCCCTGTCCCCCTCGTCCACCCCGTCCCCCTCCCCCGCCCCGTCCCCCTCGTCCACACCCACCCCGCCCTGTCCCCCTCCCCCGCCCTGTCCCCCTCCCCTACCACGTCCCCCTCCCCTACCCCATCCCCTCCCCCGCCCTGTCCCCCTCCCCTACCACGTCCCCCTCCCCCACCCCGTCCCCCTCCCCCACCCCGTCCCCCTCGTCCACACCCACCCCGCCCTGTCCCCCTCCCCCGCCCCGCCCCCCTCCCCCACCTCCACCCCACCCCGTCCCCCTCCCCCGCCCCGTCCCCCTGCCCTACCACGTCCCCCTCCCCTGCCCGGCCCCCATCCCCCACCCCCACCCCACCCCGTCCCCCTACCCCGTCCCCCTACCCCGTCCCCCACACCCGCCCCGTCCCCCTCCCTCATCCCGTCCCCCTCCCCCACCCCGCCCCCTCCCCTGCCCCGTCCACCACCCCCGTCCTGTGCCCTCCCCCACACCCTCCCCCGCCCCGTCCCCCTCCCCCGCCCCGTCCCCGTCCCCGCCCCCTACCCTGCCCTGTCCCCCTCCCCCACCCCGTCCCCGTCCCCGCCCCGTCCCACTCCCCCACCCCGTCCCTCTTGCCCTCCCCTCCCCGTCCCCTTCCCCCTTCCCCTCCCCAGCCCCGCCCCTTCCCCTGCCCCACCCCACCCCCATCCCCTGCCCCCTCCCCCGCCCCGTCCCCCTCCCCCATCCCGTTCCCCTCCCCCGCCCCACCCCCCACCACCACCCCGCCCTTTCCCCCTCCCCCGCCCCGTCCCCCTACCCCGTCCCCCTCCCCCTCCCCCGCTCCCCTCCCCAGCCCCGTCCCCCTCCCCTGCCCCGTTCCACTCCCCTGCCCCGTCCCACTCCCCCGCCCTGTCCCCCTCCCCCGCCCCCTCCCCCGTCCCACTCCCCCTCCCCCGCCCCTCCACCGCCTCCGCCCCCTCCCCCGCCCCCTCCCCCGCCCCCTCCCCCTCCCCGCCTTCTCCCCTGCCCCCTCCCCCACCCCTCCCCTGCCCCATCCCCCTCCCCGCCCCATCCCCCTCCCCCGCCCCGTCCCCCTCCCCCGCCCCCTCCCCCGCCCCGTCCCCGTCCCCCTCCCCCAACCCCTCCCCCGCTCCATCCCCCTCCCCCGCCTAACACGTCCTAACATTCCGGGCTCTGGGCCAAGTGCTGGTTAAATGTGATTAGGTGGGAGTTAAACTCGGGATGGGTAATAAATGCTGACCCAGCCACTGACACCCATGTCCCAAGAATGAATAATAAAACAAAAATTCTACTCTGACTGGCACGTGGCATTAGTAGAAATCCTGAGATCACTACCTTCGAGGCCCTATTTTTAAATCTACTTCCCAGCTCCCTAAATTCTTCTCATCCCTTCTTCTCTCTACATTGTTGGAACCAATATGTCCCTCGATCTCTGTCTGTTTGCCTTCCCCCTTCAGAATGCACTGCAGCCGTTCAGTGACATCCCGCACCCTGGCACCAGGGAGGTAACTCACCTTCCTGGAGCCTCTTTTACAGCCACAGAAACACCTGTCTGTTCCCCTTACAATTCAATCCCCGGCCACTGGAGCCCTGCCACTCTCCCTCCTCCTGTCTTGTGCAGCAGATCCCCCCATGGTGCCATGGACCAATGCTCTGGGGCCACGGGGTCAAATCCCACCACAACAGCTGGTGGAATTTAAATATAATAATAAGTTGGAATTGGAAGCTCACCGCCAGATGTGGTGTTGTTTGATCCCAGAATCTTGGGATCTGGATTATAATCTGGTCACATCACCACTCGGACACCATCTCCCCCAATCTATCCTCATAACTGAAGTTTCTCATCCCTGGAACATAAGAACATAAGAAATAGGAGCAGGAGTAGGCCATCTAGCCCCTCGAGCCTGCCCCGCCATTCAATAAGATCATGGCTGATCTGACGTGGATCAGTTCCACTTACCCGCCTGATCCCCATAACCCTTAATTCCCTTACCGATCAGGAATCCATCCATCCGCGCTTTAAACATATTCAGCGAGGTAGCCTCCACCACCTCAGTGGGCAGAGAATTCCAGAGATTCACCACCCTCTGGGAGAAGAAGTTCCTCCTCAACTCTGTCTTAAACCGACCCCCCTTTATTTTGAGGCTGTGTCCTCTCGTTTTAACTTCCTTACTAAGTGGAAAGAATCTCTCCGCCTCCACCCTATCCAGCCCCCGCATTATCTTATAAGTCTCCATAAGATCCCCCCTCATCCTTCTAAACTCCAACGAGTACAAACCCAATCTCCTCAGCCTCTCCTCATAATCCAAACCCCTCATCTCCGGTATCAACCTGGTGAACCTTCTCTGCACTCCCTCCAATGCCAATATATCCTTCCTCATATAAGGGGACCAATACTGCACACAGTATTCCAGCTGCGGCCTCACCAATGCCCTGTACAGGTGCATCAAGACATCCCTGCTTTTATATTCTATCCCCCTCGCGATATAGGCCAACATCCCATTTGCCTTCTTGATCACCTGTTGTACCTGCAGACTGGGCTTTTGCGTCTCATGCACAAGGACCCCCAGGTCCCTTTGCACGGTAGCATGTTTTAATTTGTTTCCATTGAGATAGTAATCCCATTTGTTATTATTTCCTCCAAAGTGTATAACCTCGCATTTCTCAACGTTATACTCCATTTGCCATTTCCTCGCCCATTCACTCAGCCTGTCCAAATCTCTCTGCAGATCTTCTCCGTCCTCCACACGATTCACTTTTCCACTTATCTTTGTGTCGTCTGCAAACTTCGTTACCCTACACTCCGTCCCCTCCTCCAGATCATCTATATAAATGGTAAATAGTTGCGGCCCGAGTACCGATCCCTGCGGCACGCCACTAGTTACCTTCCTCCAACCGGAAAAACACCCATTTATTCTGACTGTTTGCTTCCTGTCGGATAGCCAGTCCCCAATCCACTTTAACACACTACCCCCAACTCCGTGTGCCCTAATCTTCTTCAGCAGCCTTTTATGGGGCACCTTATCAAACACCTTTTGGAAATCCAAAAACACCGCATCCACCGGTTCTCCTCCATCAACCGCCCTCGTCACATCTTCATAAAAATCCAACATGTTCGTCAAGCACGACTTTCCCCTCATGAATCCATGCTGCGTCTGATTGATCGAACCATTTCTATCCAGATGCCCTGCTATCTCCTCTTTAATAATGGATTCCAGCATTTTCCCTACTACAGACGTTAAGCTGACCGGCCTATAGTTACTCGCCTTTTGTCTCCTTCCTTTTTTAAACAGCGGCGTAACATTAGCCGTTTTCCAATCAACCAGCACTACCCCAGAATGCAACGAGTTTTGATAAATAATCACTAACGCATCCACTATTACCTCTGACATTTCTTTCAATACCCTGGGATGCATTCCATCCGGACCCGGGGACTTGTCCACCTTCAGTCCCATTAGTCTACCCAGCACTGCCTCTCTGGTAACATTAATTGTATTAAGTATTTCTCCTGCTGCCAATCCTCTATCGTTAATATTTGGCAAACTATTTGTGTCCTCCACCGTGAAGACCGACACAAAAAACTTATTTAAAGACTCAGCCATATCCTCATTTCCCACTATTAACTCCCCCCTCTCGTCCTCCAAGGGTCCAACATTCACTCTAGCCACTCTATTCCTTTTTATATATTTATAAAAACTTTTACTATCATTTTTTATATTAATTGCTAGCCTAGCTTCATAGTCTATCCTTCCTTTCTTTATCGCTTTCTTAGTCTCTCTTTGTTGTTTCTTAAATTTTTCCCAATCACTTGTTTCTCCACTATTTTTGGCCACTCTGTACGCAGCTGTTTTTATTTTAATACTCTCCTTTAGTTCCTTCGTTATCCACGGCTGGTTCTCCCTTTTCTTACAATCCTTGTTTTTTGCTGGAATATATTTTTGCTGAGAACTGAAAAGGATCTCCTTAAAAATCCTCCACTGTTCCTCAGCTATCCTACCTGCCAGCCTGCTCTCCCAGTCTTGTAAACCTCTTCTGCACTCAGTGTGTTCACATCCTTCCTATAGTGAGGTGTCCAGAACTGTGCACAATATTCCAGCTGAGATCTAACTAGTGTCTTGTATAAGTTCAGCCTAACCTCCTTGCTCTTGTACCCTGTGTCCCTATTAATGAATCCCAGAATACTCTCTGCTTTATTCCCTGCTGTCTCCACCTGTCCCGCCATTACCTCACCATCCTCCTCCTCTGGAACCTTTATGTTTTCACACCCAGACTTTTTCTGTGGAAGCTGAAGGGACGTTGTATGAAATATCTCAAACATTCTTCCCCCAGATAACTTTCTCCTTTCTGAGTGCCATTCCTTGCAGTGATTTTTTGTGTAGTTTGCTGCAGTCTGTGGACGTGCCCTGTTGTTGCTGTACTTGATGCTGTTTCTCTGCACTCAGTGTGTGTCGGGATCGGAAATGGCACTGCAGTGACAGGGCCTGTGCTGGAACCTGCCTCGCCACAGGGGACCCTCACTACATGACATTCGATGGGCGCATGTTCAGCTTCCTTGGTGACTGCGAGTACGTGTTGGTTCAGGAACAGAGCGGGCTCTTCACCATCACCGCGGAGAATGTGCCTTGTGGCACCAGCAGAGTCACTTGTACCAAATCCATCATTCTGACTCTTGGCAACACAGTTCTCCACCTACTGAGAGGTAAGACGGAGCTGTGCGCTGTTGTGAAATTGGAGAAATGGATGATTCCATTAGGAATGTCGAGAATTCTGCTGTTAGTAGGAAAACTGGAAGGCACTTTACCACGGAGAGATTATCAGAGTCAAACTCAATCCAGAAAGTGCAGTGGAGAATTGAGAAGAGAGGTAGAGTGGGATTCTGAGAATAGATTCTGGTTAACAGAAAGAGAACACAAAGTCTTTCAGAAACATAATTAGTTACACGAGGGAGGGGGAGGTAGATTCAGGACCAGACATGAGATCTTATTACAAGAAGGTTAAGGCTCATGGGATACAAGGAGAGGTGGCTCGATGGGTAAAAAACTGGCTTGGCCACAGGAGACAGAGAGTAACAGTCGAAGGGTCTTTTTCCGGCTGGAGGTCTGTGACCAGTGGTGTTCATGATGTGGAGATGCCGGCGCTGGACTGGGGTGAACACAGTAAGAAGTCTCACAACACCAGGTTAAAGTCCAACAAGTTTATTTGGTGCAGTGCTCCAAAAGCTTATGGTATTTGCTACCAAATAAACCTGTTAGACTTTAACCTGGTGTTGTGAGACTTCTTACTGTGTTCACACCAGTGGTGTTCCACAGGGCTCTGTACTGGGACCTCTGCTATTTGTGATATATATAAATGATTTGGAAGAAGGTGTAACTGGTGTTATCAGCAAGTTTGCGGATGACATGAAGATGGCTGGACTTGTGGATAGCGATGAACATTGTCGGGCAATACAGCAGGATATAGATAGGCTGGAAAATTGGGCGGAGAAATGGCAGATGGAATTTAATCCAGATAAATGCGAAGTGATGCATTTTGGAAGAACTAATGTAGGGGGGAGTTATACAATAGATGGCAGAGTCATCAGGAGTATAGAAACACAGAGGGACCTAGGTGTGCAAGTCCACAAATCCTTGAAGGTGGCAGCACAGGTGGAGAAGGTGGTGAAGAAGGCATATGGTATGCTTGCCTTTATAGGACGGGATATAGAGTATAAAAGCTGGAATCTAATGTTGCAGCTGTATAGAACGCTGGTTAGGCCACATTTGGA